>NC_086446.1:119425838-119723338 GCF_028390025.1 Pseudophryne corroboree
TGTTCCGTGGGAAAACGTTGCTGGGCGGTTAAGAGAACGCAAGGCTGGAGAGACTGTAAACACTGGCCCTGGAGACAGGCCAATGGGGCTAGAACGGTCTATGCTGCCCAAATGGGTTGATAATCGTGTGGTTAAATGTTTTAGGTGTGGTATGCCAGGTCATGTTATTGCCAATTGCCCAGTCACGCAAGAACCCATGCAATGTGATGCTGCCTTTGAATGTCGCAGAATGTCTTTCTTTGCTAGGTTAGCCTGTACTGTGGTACCTTCACCTGAGCTGGAAAAACAAATGTGTGATGTGTTCTTAGAGGGTAACCGGGTAGAGGCCTTGCTAGATTCAGGAAGTTTAGTTACCCTCGTGAAAGCTGGGTTAGTGAACCCCTTAAAGGTCCAGCAAATACCTATTGGGGTAACTTGCATACATGGGGATACCCAACATTATGCCACTGCTGAGGTGAATATAGAAACTTGTTGTGGGTCAGCAATGGTTAAAGTGGGACTGGTCCCTACCTTGGTGCATGAGGCCATAATAGGGAGGGATTTTCCTCATTTTTGGAAACTGTGGGAATCACGGTTATCAACAGATGTGAGAAGTAAAAAGCCAGTTGATAATACCGGTGATTTTATGGATGTACGTGGGTCTTCGGAACTTTCTGGCCCTTTGCCTTTTGCTAGTTTGGCTGGGGAAGTGACAGATGGGGAGTCCAGTGAGGACCCTCTTGCCGGGAACAGAGACATAGTAGTTAGAACTGAAAGCGTGCCTGACCTGGAGGTAAAGAAGGATCTGTTTGCGTCTGAACAGTTAAAGGATCCTACCTTAATAAAGGCTAGAGAGAATGTTAAGATTGTTAATGGGGAACCTGTGGTACCAGGTGACAGGGTTACGTATCCCCACATGGCCATCTGTAATGAGCTCTTGTACCACATTGTCAAAAGGGGTGAGGATGTGGTGGAACAGCTGGTAGTTCCCCAGCCTTATCGGAGAACGGTACTAGATTTAGCTCATAGTCACGTTACCGCAGGACATTTAGGGGCAGAAAAAACCACTGAAAGAGTTTTACAAAGGTTCTTTTGGCCAGGGGTTTATAAAGAAGTGTCTGAATATTGTTCTTCCTGTCCTGAATGCCAGTATCATGCCCCTAGACCCCATTTCAGGAGCCCACTAGTTCCCATGCCTATTATAGAGGTCCCGTTTGACAGAATAGCCATGGATCTCGTGGGGCCCTTGTTAAAGTCTGCTCGGGGCCATCAGTATATCCTGGTAATTATGGACTATGCCACTCGATATCCTGAGGCTGTCCCTTTACGCACTATCACAACCAAGGCGATAGCTAGGGAGCTGGTGCAGGTATTTAGTAGAGTGGGAATACCAAAAGAAATTTTGACTGACCAAGGTACTCCATTTATGTCAAGGATCATGAAAGAGTTGTGCAAGTTATTTAAGGTCACTCACCTCAGGACGTCCATCTACCATCCCCAAACTGACGGGTTGGTGGAAAGGTTTAATAAAACATTAAAAAGTATGTTAAAAAAGGTTGTTGAGAGAGATGGGAAAAACTGGGATTGTTTGTTGCCCTACTTGTTAATGGCCATCAGAGAAGTTCCTCAGTCCTCTACGGGGTTTTCTCCATTTGATTTGTTGTATGGTAGACACCCCAGAGGGCTGTTGGATATTGCCAAAGAGACGTGGGAAGGACAGCCCACTCCTTATAGAAGCGTTATTGAGCATGTAACACAAATGCAGGATAGGATTGCAGCCGTGGTACCTGTTGTCAGAGAGCACATGGAACAGGCCCAAAGTGCTCAACAGAGGGTCTATAACCGGAGTGCCAAGATACGGGAATTTGCTCCTGGCGATAGAGTTCTTGTTTTGGTACCCACTGTGGAAAGCAAATTCCTAGCTAAATGGCAGGGTCCATTTGAGATTAGGGAAAAAGTGAATGAGGTTAATTACAAAGTATACCAGCCGGGAAAGAGAAAACCCGAACAGATCTACCATGTTAACTTAATCAAACCCTGGAAAGATAGGTTGTCTCTGTCAGCGGAGCCTTGCCCTTCGGTGTCTTCACCCCGGTTGCTTCCCGCAGTGAAGGTGTCAGAGACATTATCAGCTGATCAGAACAATCAGGTTAAAGAATTTCTCATCCAAAATAGGGAGGTATTTTCAGAGCTGCCTGGCCGAACGACCATAATAAAACATGACATTGTCACAGAACCAGGGGTCAGGGTTCATTTAAAGCCATATAGGATTCCTGAAGCTCAGCGAGAAGCTATTTCTAAGGAAGTTAAAACCATGTTAGAACTGGGAGTCATAGAGGAGTCTAACAGTGAGTGGTCCAGTCCCATAGTGCTCATCCCGAAGCCCGACGGTAGCATACGCTTCTGTAATGACTTTCGTAAGTTAAATGAGGTGTCCAAGTTTGATGCATACCCCATGCCCCGTGTGGATGAGCTTGTAGAAAGGCTGGGAACAGCCAGGTTTCTCACCACATTGGACCTGACCAAAGGTTACTGGCAAATACCTTTATCTGATAGCGCCAAAGAAAAAACAGCCTTTTCGGTTCCGGAGGGGCTGTACCAGTATAAGATGTTACCCTTTGGGGTTGCATGGGGCTCCAGCAACCTTTCAACGGGCGATGGATAAAATTTTGAGGCCCCATAGAAAATATGCAGCTGCCTATTTGGATGATGTGGTAATTCACAGTACAGACTGGGGGTCCCATTTGGTTAAAGTACAAGCAGTACTGGACTCAATCAGAGAGGCAGGGTTAACTGCTAACCCAAAGAAGTGCTGCCTCGCAATGGAGGAGGTCAAATACTTGGGCTTCACCATAGGCAGAGGTCTGATTAGGCCCCAATTGAATAAAGTTGATGCTATTCAAAACTGGCCTCGTCCAGTGAATAAAAAACAGGTAAGGGCTTTTTTGGGAATTACTGGGTACTATAGACGGTTTATTCCTAATTTTGCGACCACAGCGGTGCCGTTGTCAGACCTTACCAAAGGGAAGCAGTCAAATGTGGTGAAATGGAACCCTGATGCAGAAAAGGCGTTCCAAGCGTTAAAAGTGGCTTTGTGTTCACAACCGGTGTTGATAACACCAGATTTTTCAAAAGAATTTGTGGTACAGACAGATGCCTCAGAGGTAGGGATAGGTGCTGTGCTGTCCCAAACCAGAGATGGGGACGAACACCCTATCATTTATTTGAGTAGGAAACTCAATGAGCATGAAAAAAGGTATGCCATTGTGGAAAAGGAGGCTTTGGCCATTAAGTGGGCACTAGATACCTTGAGATATTACCTCTTGGGTAGACAATTCAGACTAGTGACAGACCATGCCCCTTTAAAATGGATGTATGTAAATAGAGGCAAGAATGCTCGTGTAACTAGATGGTTTCTAGCGTTGCAGGACTTTAAGTTTACTGTCGAACATAGACCGGGAACACAATTGGCCAACGCAGATGCATTGTCTCGCATCTTCTGTTTGGGGGCTACAAGTGTTCCGGCCCCTAGGTCGAAACAGGGGAGGGGGATATGTGACAAGAACACTGGGATAGTGTTTGAGGGCAGGTATATTTGTCCCAGGTTCTTGTCTTACATGTTTTAGAAAATGTTAACTTCTAGGAAAAATGCTTTTTGTTTTGTCTGAACCTTTTCAGTTTGCTGTAAAAGCTGGGTAAAGGCTCTGAGAGAGAGCTAAGGCGAGTTCTAGACATTGGGCCCAGTTCGGGTCTTTGGCCTCACAGAGGGCTAATCAGGGTTTCAGCTGTGTAAGAGTGTTATAGTGCTTCTAACCTGATTAGTATGAGCAGACTGCCTGGGAAGGCTGCAGGATCTGTGTGTGAGAGACACGCTTTCTGATGCAAGTAAGCTATACAGTATGTACTGAAGAACTCTGTGTTTTGTTTAGTGACAGTTAGGAATATCTTATGTTTAGTTAGTGCCGGACAGGCAAGGTATTTTTATTTTTGGGTTTTGTTTTATTTTCTGTTTCAATAAAACTGGCCGGGGTCAGTTGTACCAGAAACTGGACTTGTGTTGTTCCTCAGCTGCTGCGTGCGGCCATATTCCCCAGGAAAAGGCGCCTTGCACCCCTACAGTGTTACAATATATATATACAGCAGTATGGTACAGTAGTCCATTGCTCTACCTCTGTGTCATCAAGTATACTATCCATCCATACCTGTGCTGCATTTTAGTTGTGCGCAGTATATAGCAGTAGGACAGTGCAGAATTTTGCTGACCACCAGTATATATATAGCAGTACGGTACAGTAGTCCATTGCTCTACCTCTGTGTCGTCAAGTATACTATCCATCCATACCTGTACTGCGTTTTAGTTGTGCACAGTATATAGTAGGAGGACAGTGCAGAATTTTGCTGACAACCCGTATATATATAGCAGTACGGTACAGTAGTCCAATGCTCTACCTCTGTGTCGTCAAGTATACTACCCATCCATACCTGTGCTGCATTTTAGTTGTGCGCAGTATATAGTAGGAGGACAGTGCAGACTTTTGCTGACCACCAGTATATATATATAGCAGTACGGTACAGTAGTCCATTGCTCTACCTCTGTGTCGTCAAGTATACTATCCATCCATACCTGTGCTGCATTTTAGTTGTGCACAGTATATAGTAGGAGGACAGTGCAGAATTTTGCTGACCACCAGTATATACATAGCAGTACGGTACAGTAGTCCATTGCTCTACCTCTGTGTCGTCAAGTACACTATCCATCCATACCTGTGCTGCATTTTAGTTGTGCGCAGTATATAGTAGGAGGACAGTGCAGAATTTTGCTGACCACCAGTATATATATATAGCAGTACGGTACAGTAGTCCATTGCTCTACCTCTTTGTCGTCAAGTATACTATCCATCCATACATGTGCTGCATTTTAGTTGTGCGCAGTATATAGTAGGACAGTGCAGAATTTTGCTGACCACCAGTATATATATATAGCAGTACGGTACAGTAGTCCACTGCTCTACCTCTGTGTCGTCAAGTATACTATCCATCCATACCTGTGCTGCATTTTAGTTGTGTGCAGTATATAGGAGGAGGACAGTGCAGAATTTTGCCGACCACCAGTATATATATAGCAATACGGTATAGTAGTCCATTGCTCTACCTCTGTGTCGTCAAGTATACTATCCATCCATACCTGTGCTGCATTTTAGTTGTGCACAGTATATAGTAGGAGGACAGTGCAGAATTTTGCTGACCACCAGTATATATATAGCAGTACGGTACAGTAGTCCATTGCTCTACCTCTGTGTCGTCAAGTATACTATCCATCCATACCTGTGCTGCATTTTAGTTGTGTGCAGTATATAATAGGAGGACAGTGTAGAATTTTGCTGACCACCAGTATATATATAGCAGTACGGTACAGTAGTCCATTGCTCTACCTCTGTGTCGTCAAGTATACTATCCATCCATACCTGTGCTGCATTTTAGTTGTGCACAGTATATAGTAGGAGGACAGTGCAGAATTTTGCTGACCAGCAGTATATATATAGCAGTACGGTACAGTAGTCCATTGCTCTACCTCTGTGTCAAGTACACTATACATCCATACCTGTGCTGCATTTTAGTTGTGCGCAGTATATAGTAGGAGGACAGTGCAGAATTTTGCTGACCACCAGTATATAAATATATCAGTACGGTACAGAAGTCCATTGCTCTACCTCTTTGTCGTCAAGTATACTATCCATCCATACCTGTGCTGCATTTTTGTTGTGCGCAGTATATAGTAGGAGGACAGTCCAGAATTTTGCTGACCACCCATATATATATAGCAGTACGGTACAGTAGTCCATTGCTCTACCTCTGTGTCGTCAAGTACACTATCCATCCATACCTGTGCTGCATTTCAGTTGTGTGCAGTATATAGTAGGACAGTGCAGAATTTTGCTGACCACCAGTATGTATATATAGCAGTACGGTACAGTAGTCCATTGCTCTACCTCTGTGTCGTCAAGTATACTATCCATACATACCTGTGCTGCATTTTAGTTGTGCGCAGTATATAGTAGGAAGACAGTGCAGAATTTTGCTGACCACCAGTATATATATAGCAGTACGGTACAGTAGTCCATTGCTCTACCTCTGTGTCATCAAGTATACTATCCATCCATACGTGTGCTGCATTTTAGTTGTGCACAGTATATAGTAGGAGGACAGTGCAGAATTCTGATGACCACCCGTATATATATAGCAGTACGGTACAGTAGTCCATTGCTCTACCTCTTTGTCGTCAAGTATACTATCCATCCATACCTGTGCTGCATTTTAGTTGTGCGCAGTATATAGTAGGACAGTGCAGAATTTTGCTGACCACCAGTATATATATATATATACAGCAGTACGGTACAGTAGTCCATTGCTCTACCTCTGTGTCGTCAAGTATACTATCCATCCATACCTGTGCTGCATTTTAGTTGTGTGCAGTATATAATAGGAGGACAGTGTAGAATTTTGCTGACCACCAGTATATATATAGCAGTACGGTACAGTAGTCCATTGCTCTACCTCTGTGTCGTCAAGTATACTATCCATCCATACCTGTGCTGCATTTTAGTTGTGCACAGTATATAGTAGGAGGACAGTGCAGAATTTTGCTGACCAGCAGTATATATATAGCAGTACGGTACAGTAGTCCATTGCTCTACCTCTGTGTCAAGTACACTATACATCCATACCTGTGCTGCATTTTAGTTGTGCGCAGTATATAGTAGGAGGACAGTGCAGAATTTTGCTGACCACCAGTATATAAATATAGCAGTACGGTACAGAAGTCCATTGCTCTACCTCTTTGTCGTCAAGTATACTATCCATCCATACCTGTGCTGCATTTTTGTTGTGCGCAGTATATAGTAGGAGGACAGTCCAGAATTTTGCTGACCACCCATATATATATAGCAGTACGGTACAGTAGTCCATTGCTCTACCTCTGTGTCGTCAAGTACACTATCCATCCATACCTGTGCTGCATTTCAGTTGTGTGCAGTATATAGTAGGACAGTGCAGAATTTTGCTGACCACCAGTATGTATATATAGCAGTACGGTACAGTAGTCCATTGCTCTACCTCTGTGTCGTCAAGTATACTATCCATACATACCTGTGCTGCATTTTAGTTGTGCGCAGTATATAGTAGGAAGACAGTGCAGAATTTTGCTGACCACCAGTATATATATAGCAGTACGGTACAGTAGTCCATTGCTCTACCTCTGTGTCATCAAGTATACTATCCATCCATACGTGTGCTGCATTTTAGTTGTGCACAGTATATAGTAGGAGGACAGTGCAGAATTCTGATGACCACCCGTATATATATAGCAGTACGGTACAGTAGTCCATTGCTCTACCTCTTTGTCGTCAAGTATACTATCCATCCATACCTGTGCTGCATTTTAGTTGTGCGCAGTATATAGTAGGACAGTGCAGAATTTTGCTGACCACCAGTATATATATATATATACAGCAGTACGGTACAGTAGTCCATTGCTCTACCTCTGTGTCATCAAGTATACTATCCATCCATACCTGTGCTGCATTTTAGTTGTGCGCAGTATATAGCAGTAGGACAGTGCAGAATTTTGCTGACCACCAGTATATATATATAGCAGTACGGTACAGTAGTCCATTGCTCTACCTCTGTGTCGTCAAGTATACTATCCATCCATACCTGTACTGCATTTTAGTTGTGCACAGTATATAGTAGGAGGACAGTGCAGAATTTTGCTGACCACCCGTATATACATAGCAGTACGGTACAGTAGTCCAATGCTCTACCTCTGTGTCGTCAAGTATACTACCCATCCATACCTGTGCTGCATTTTAGTTGTGTGCAGTATATAGTAGGAGGACAGTGCAGACTTTTGCTGACCACCAGTATATACATAGCAGTACGGTACAGTAGTCCATTGCTCTACCTCTGTGTCATCAAGTACACTATCCATCCATACCTGTGATGCATTTTAGTTGTGCGCAGTATATAGTAGGAGGACAGTGCAGAATTTTGCTGACCACCAGTATATATATATAGCAGTACGGTACAGTAGTCCATTGCTCTACCTCTATGTCGTCAAGTATTCTATCCATCCATACCTGTGCTGCATTTTAGTTGTGCGCAGTATATAGTAGGAGGAAAGTGCAGAATTTTGCTGACCACCCGTATATATATAGCAGTACGGTACAGTAGTCCATTGCTCTACCTCTGTGTCTCAAAGTACACTATCCATCCATACCTGTGCTGCATTTCAGTTGTGTGCAGTATATAGTAGGAAAGTGCAGAATTTTGCTGACCACCAGTATGTATATATAGCAGTACGGTACAGTAGTCCATTGCTCTACCTCTGTGTCGTCAAGTATACTATCCATCCATACCTGTGCTGCATTTTAGTTGTGCGCAGTATATAGTAGGAAGACAGTGCAGAATTTTGCTGACCACCAGTATATATATAGCAGTACGGTACAGTAGTCCATTGCTCTACCTCTGTGTCGGCAAGTATACTATCCATCCATACCTGTGCTGCATTTTAGTTGTGCACAGTATATAGTAGGAGGACAGTGCAGAATTCTGATGACCACCTGTATATATATATAGCAGTACGGTACAGTAGTCCATTGCTCTACCTCTTTGTCGTCAAGTATACTATCCATCCATACCTGTGCTGCATTTTAGTTGTGCGCAGTATATAGTAGGACAGTGCAGAATTTTGCTGACCACCAGTATATATATATATATATATATATATATACAGCAGTACGGTACAGTAGTCCATTGCTCTACCTCTGTGTCATCAAGTATACTATCCATCCATACCTGTGCTGCATTTTAGTTGTGCGCAGTATATAGCAGTAGGACAGTGCATAATTTTGCTGACCACCAGTATATATATAGCAGTACGGTACAGTAGTCCATTGCTCTACCTCTGTGTCGTCAAGTATACTATCCATCCATACCTGTACTGCGTTTTAGTTGTGCACAGTATATAGTAGGAGGACAGTGCAGAATTTTGCTGACCACCCGTATATATATAGCAGTACGGTACAGTAGTCCAATGCTCTACCTCTGTGTCGTCAAGTATACTACCCATCCATACCTGTGCTGCATTTTAGTTGTGCGCAGTATATAGTAGGAGGACAGTGCAGACTTTTGCTGACAACCAGTATATATATAGCAGTACGGTACAGTAGTCAATTGCTCTACCTCTGTGTCATCAAGTACACTATCCATCCATACCTGTGCTGCATTTTAGTTGTGCGCAGTATATAGTAGGACAGTGCAGAATTTTGCTGACCACCAGTATATACATAGCAGTACGGTACAGTAGTCCATTGCTCTACCTCTGCGTCATCAAGTACACTATCCATCCATACCTGTGCTGCATTTTAGTTGTGCGCAGTATATAGTAGGAGGACAGTGCAGAATTTTGCTGACCACCAGTATATATATATAGCAGTACGGTACAGTAGTCCTTTGCTCTACCTCTTTGTCGTCAAGTATACTATCCATCCATACCTGTGCTGCATTTTAGTTGTGCGCAGTATATAGTAGGAGGAAAGTGCAGAATTTTGCTGACCACCCGTATATATATAGCAGTACGGTACAGTAGTCCATTGCTCTACCTCTGTGTCGTCAAGTACACTATCCATCCATACCTGTGCTGCATTTCAGTTGTGTGCAGTATATAGTAGGACAGTGCAGAATTTTGCTGACCACCAGTATGTATATATAGCAGTACGGTACAGTAGTCCATTGCTCTACCTCTGTGTCGTCAAGTATACTATCCATCCATACCTGTGCTGCATTTTAGTTGTGCGCAGTATATAGTAGGAAGACAGAGCAGAATTTTGCTGACCACCAGTATATATATAGCAGTACGGTACAGTAGTCCATTGCTCTACCTCTGTGTCGGCAAGTATACTATCCATCCATACCTGTGCTGCATTTTAGTTGTGCACAGTATATAGTAGGAGGACAGTGCAGAATTCTGATGACCACCCGTATATATATATAGCAGTACGGTACAGTAGTCCATTGCTCTACCTCTTTGTCGTCAAGTATACTATCCATCCATACCTGTGCTGCATTTTAGTTGTGTGCAGTATATAGTAGGACAGTGCAGAATTTAGCTGACCACCCGTATATATATATATATATATATATATATATATATACAGCAGTACGGTACAGTAGTCCATTGCTCTACCTCTGTGTCATCAAGTATACTATCCATCCATACCTGTGCTGCATTTTAGTTGTGCGCAGTATATAGCAGTAGGACAGTGCAGAATTTTGCTGACCACCAGCATATATATAGCAGTACGGTACAGTAGTCCATTGCTCTACCTCTGTGTCGTCAAGTATACTATCCATCCATACCTGTACTGCATTTTAGTTGTGCACAGTATATAGTAGGAGGACAGTGCAGAATTTTGCTGACCACCCGTATATATATAGCAGTACGGTACAGTAGTCCAATGCTCTACCTCTGTGTCGTCAAGTATACTACCCATCCATACCTGTGCTGCATTTTAGTTGTGCGCAGTATATAGTAGGAGGACAGTGCAGACTTTTGCTGACCACCAGTATATATATAGCAGTACGGTACAATAGTCCATTGCTCTACCTCTGTGTCGTCAAGTATACTATCCATCCATACCTGTGCTGCATTTTAGTTGTGCACAGTATATTGTAGGAGGACAGTGCAGAATTCTGATGACCACCCGTATATATATAGCAGTACGGTACAGTAGTCCATTGCTCTACCTCTTTGTCGTCAAGTATACTATCCATCCATACCTGTGCTGCATTTTAGTTGTGCGCAGTATATAGTAGGACAGTGCAGAATTTTGCTGACCACCAGTATATATATATATATATATATATATATTGTGACAAGAACACTGGGATAGTGTTTGAGGGCAGGTATATTTGTCCCAGGTTCTTGTCTTACATGTTTTAGAAAATGTTAACTTCTAGGAAAAATGCTTTTTGTTTTGTCTGAACCTTTTCAGTTTGCTGTAAAAGCTGGGTAAAGGCTCTGAGAGAGAGCTAAGGCGAGTTCTAGACATTGGGCCCAGTTCGGGTCTTTGGCCTCACAGAGGGCTAATCAGGGTTTCAGCTGTGTAAGAGTGTTATAGTGCTTCTAACCTGATTAGTATGAGCAGACTGCCTGGGAAGGCTGCAGGATCTGTGTGTGAGAGACACGCTTTCTGATGCAAGTAAGCTATACAGTATGTACTGAAGAACTCTGTGTTTTGTTTAGTGACAGTTAGGAATATCTTATGTTTAGTTAGTGCCGGACAGGCAAGGTATTTTTATTTTTGGGTTTTGTTTTATTTTCTGTTTCAATAAAACTGGCCGGGGTCAGTTGTACCAGAAACTGGACTTGTGTTGTTCCTCAGCTGCTGCGTGCGGCCATATTCCCCAGGAAAAGGCGCCTTGCACCCCTACAGTGTTACAACTTGGTGGAGAATGCGAGCACACCGTTCTGCGCATAAGTGAAAGCAGCAGCTTTGTGAGGCCTGCAGAAAACGGTGGTTTATGCAGATACAGCCCAGTGTGAAGTTACTGAGACTCACCCCTGAGGGTTTGATATATGTCCTGGGTGAAAGCAGCTACAAAGCCGCCTGAAAAATCTGTCGACATGGAGGATCTGCTTAAAGCCTTGCTGCAAGCTACAGCGGCTCAGCAGGAGGCCAACCGACAGCAGCAGGTGGCAATGGAAGAAAATAGGAGACAACAGCAGGTGGCAATGGAGGAAAATTGGAGACTACAGCAGGAGGCCAACAGACAGCAGCAGGTGGCAATGGAGGAAAATATAAGACAGCAGCAGGTGGCAATGGAGGAAAATAAGAGACAACAGCAGGCAGTTGTTGATGAACTTTACAGGCAACAGCGTCAGGATAGAGAGGCCTTAACAGAAGTGGTGCAGAGCCTTGCAGCCCGGATTGGAGATGTGGCCGTCAGTGCTCCGACCAGCTCTAGTTCTATACGGGCCAGTCACTTCCTGCAGAAAATGACAGAGGCTGATGATGTGGAGGCCTACTTGACCACGTTTGAAAGGACTGCAGAGCGTGAGAACTGGCCAAAAGCACAGTGGGCCAGTCTGCTGGCACCTTTCCTGTCAGGTGAGCCCCAAAAAGCTTACTTTGATTTAAGCCCTGCTGAGGCTCGGGACTATGATAAACTAAAGACTGAGATCCTGACCCGCCTGGGAGTCACGCTGTCAGTACGAGCACAACGGGTGCACCGTTGGCTGTACGCCATGGAGAAGCCTCCGCGCTCCCAGATGCACGACCTTATTCAGCTAACAAAAAAATGGCTACAGCCAGAGACATTAACTGGTCCCCAGATGGTGGAAAGAGTCGTCATGGACCGCTACTTGAGATCTTTGCCCATGGTCCTGCGCAAGTGGGTGAGCCATGGAAACCCGGGTACTGCTGACCAATTAGTGGACATGGTAGAGAGGTATTTGGCAGCAGAGGAACTACTGATGACCACCCAGCAACCCATAGATCCTCGACAGCGCCCTTCAGTAAAGACTGGTAAGACTGTTCCGTGGGAAAACGTTGCTGGGCGGTTAAGAGAACGCAAGGCAGGAGAGACTGTAAACACTGGCCCTGGAGACAGGCCAATGGGGCTAGAACGGTCTATGCTGCCCAAACGGGTTGATAATCGTGTGGTTAAATGTTTTAGGTGTGGTATGCCAGGTCATGTTATTGCCAATTGCCCAGTCACGCAAGAACCCATGCAATGTGATGCTGCCTTTGAATGTCGCAGAATGTCTTTCTTTGCTAGGTTAGCCTGTACTGTGGTACCTTCACCTGAGCTGGAAAAACAAATGTGTGATGTGTTCTTAGAGGGTAACCGGGTAGAGGCCTTGCTAGATTCAGGAAGTTTAGTTACCCTCGTGAAAGCTGGGTTAGTGAACCCCTTAAAGGTCCAGCAAATACCTATTGGGGTAACTTGCATACATGGGGATACCCAACATTATGCCACTGCTGAGGTGAATATAGAAACTTGTTGTGGGTCAGCAATGGTTAAAGTGGGACTGGTCCCTACCTTGGTGCATGAGGCCATAATAGGGAGGGATTTTCCTCATTTTTGGAAACTGTGGGAATCACGGTTATCAACAGATGTGAGAAGTAAAAAGCCAGTTGATAATACCGGTGATTTTATGGATGTACGTGGGTCTTCGGAACTTTCTGGCCCTTTGCCTTTTGCTAGTTTGGCTGGGGAAGTGACAGATGGGGAGTCCAGTGAGGACCCTCTTGCCGGGAACAGAGACATAGTAGTTAGAACTGAAAGCGTGCCTGACCTGGAGGTAAAGAAGGATCTGTTTGCGTCTGAACAGTTAAAGGATCCTACCTTAATAAAGGCTAGAGAGAATGTTAAGATTGTTAATGGGGAACCTGTGGTACCAGGTGACAGGGTTACGTATCCCCACATGGCCATCTGTAATGAGCTCTTGTACCACATTGTCAAAAGGGGTGAGGATGTGGTGGAACAGCTGGTAGTTCCCCAGCCTTATCGGAGAACGGTACTAGATTTAGCTCATAGTCACGTTACCGCAGGACATTTAGGGGCAGAAAAAACCACTGAAAGAGTTTTACAAAGGTTCTTTTGGCCAGGGGTTTATAAAGAAGTGTCTGAATATTGTTCTTCCTGTCCTGAATGCCAGTATCATGCCCCTAGACCCCATTTCAGGAGCCCACTAGTTCCCATGCCTATTATAGAGGTCCCGTTTGACAGAATAGCCATGGATCTCGTGGGGCCCTTGTTAAAGTCTGCTCGGGGCCATCAGTATATCCTGGTAATTATGGACTATGCCACTCGATATCCTGAGGCTGTCCCTTTACGCACTATCACAACCAAGGCGATAGCTAGGGAGCTGGTGCAGGTATTTAGTAGAGTGGGAATACCAAAAGAAATTTTGACTGACCAAGGTACTCCATTTATGTCAAGGATCATGAAAGAGTTGTGCAAGTTATTTAAGGTCACTCACCTCAGGACGTCCATCTACCATCCCCAAACTGACGGGTTGGTGGAAAGGTTTAATAAAACATTAAAAAGTATGTTAAAAAAGGTTGTTGAGAGAGATGGGAAAAACTGGGATTGTTTGTTGCCCTACTTGTTAATGGCCATCAGAGAAGTTCCTCAGTCCTCTACGGGGTTTTCTCCATTTGATTTGTTGTATGGTAGACACCCCAGAGGGCTGTTGGATATTGCCAAAGAGACGTGGGAAGGACAGCCCACTCCTTATAGAAGCGTTATTGAGCATGTAACACAAATGCAGGATAGGATTGCAGCCGTGGTACCTGTTGTCAGAGAGCACATGGAACAGGCCCAAAGTGCTCAACAGAGGGTCTATAACCGGAGTGCCAAGATACGGGAATTTGCTCCTGGCGATAGAGTTCTTGTTTTGGTACCCACTGTGGAAAGCAAATTCCTAGCTAAATGGCAGGGTCCATTTGAGATTAGGGAAAAAGTGAATGAGGTTAATTACAAAGTATACCAGCCGGGAAAGAGAAAACCCGAACAGATCTACCATGTTAACTTAATCAAACCCTGGAAAGATAGGTTGTCTCTGTCAGCGGAGCCTTGCCCTTCGGTGTCTTCACCCCGGTTGCTTCCCGCAGTGAAGGTGTCAGAGACATTATCAGCTGATCAGAACAATCAGGTTAAAGAATTTCTCATCCAAAATAGGGAGGTATTTTCAGAGCTGCCTGGCCGAACGACCATAATAAAACATGACATTGTCACAGAACCAGGGGTCAGGGTTCATTTAAAGCCATATAGGATTCCTGAAGCTCAGCGAGAAGCTATTTCTAAGGAAGTTAAAACCATGTTAGAACTGGGAGTCATAGAGGAGTCTAACAGTGAGTGGTCCAGTCCCATAGTGCTCATCCCGAAGCCCGACGGTAGCATACGCTTCTGTAATGACTTTCGTAAGTTAAATGAGGTGTCCAAGTTTGACGCATACCCCATGCCCCGTGTGGATGAGCTTGTAGAAAGGCTGGGAACAGCCAGGTTTCTCACCACATTGGACCTGACCAAAGGTTACTGGCAAATACCTTTATCTGATAGCGCCAAAGAAAAAACAGCCTTTTCGGTTCCGGAGGGGCTGTACCAGTATAAGATGTTACCCTTTGGGGTTGCATGGGGCTCCAGCAACCTTTCAACGGGCGATGGATAAAATTTTGAGGCCCCATAGAAAATATGCAGCTGCCTATTTGGATGATGTGGTAATTCACAGTACAGACTGGGGGTCCCATTTGGTTAAAGTACAAGCAGTACTGGACTCAATCAGAGAGGCAGGGTTAACTGCTAACCCAAAGAAGTGCTGCCTCGCAATGGAGGAGGTCAAATACTTGGGCTTCACCATAGGCAGAGGTCTGATTAGGCCCCAATTGAATAAAGTTGATGCTATTCAAAACTGGCCTCGTCCAGTGAATAAAAAACAGGTAAGAGCTTTTTTGGGAATTACTGGGTACTATAGACGGTTTATTCCTAATTTTGCGACCACAGCGGTGCCGTTGTCAGACCTTACCAAAGGGAAGCAGTCAAATGTGGTGAAATGGAACCCTGATGCAGAAAAGGCGTTCCAAGCGTTAAAAGTGGCTTTGTGTTCACAACCGGTGTTGATAACACCAGATTTTTCAAAAGAATTTGTGGTACAGACAGATGCCTCAGAGGTAGGGATAGGTGCTGTGCTGTCCCAAACCAGAGATGGGGACGAACACCCTATCATTTATTTGAGTAGGAAACTCAATGAGCATGAAAAAAGGTATGCCATTGTGGAAAAGGAGGCTTTGGCCATTAAGTGGGCACTAGATACCTTGAGATATTACCTCTTGGGTAGACAATTCAGACTAGTGACAGACCATGCCCCTTTAAAATGGATGTATGTAAATAGAGGCAAGAATGCTCGTGTAACTAGATGGTTTCTAGCGTTGCAGGACTTTAAGTTTACTGTCGAACATAGACCGGGAACACAATTGGCCAACGCAGATGCATTGTCTCGCATCTTCTGTTTGGGGGCTACAAGTGTTCCGGCCCCTAGGTCGAAACAGGGGAGGGGGATATGTGACAAGAACACTGGGATAGTGTTTGAGGGCAGGTATATTTGTCCCAGGTTCTTGTCTTACATGTTTTAGAAAATGTTAACTTCTAGGAAAAATGCTTTTTGTTTTGTCTGAACCTTTTCAGTTTGCTGTAAAAGCTGGGTAAAGGCTCTGAGAGAGAGCTAAGGCGAGTTCTAGACATTGGGCCCAGTTCGGGTCTTTGGCCTCACAGAGGGCTAATCAGGGTTTCAGCTGTGTAAGAGTGTTATAGTGCTTCTAACCTGATTAGTATGAGCAGACTGCCTGGGAAGGCTGCAGGATCTGTGTGAGAGACACGCTTTCTGATGCAAGTAAGCTATACAGTATGTACTGAAGAACTCTGTGTTTTGTTTAGTGACAGTTAGGAATATCTTATGTTTAGTTAGTGCCGGACAGGCAAGGTATTTTTATTTTTGGGTTTTGTTTTATTTTCTGTTTCAATAAAACTGGCCGGGGTCAGTTGTACCAGAAACTGGACTTGTGTTGTTCCTCAGCTGCTGCGTGCGGCCATATTCCCCAGGAAAAGGCGCCTTGCACCCCTACAGTGTTACAATATATATATACAGCAGTATGGTACAGTAGTCCATTGCTCTACCTCTGTGTCATCAAGTATACTATCCATCCATACCTGTGCTGCATTTTAGTTGTGCGCAGTATATAGCAGTAGGACAGTGCAGAATTTTGCTGACCACCAGTATATATATAGCAGTACGGTACAGTAGTCCATTGCTCTACCTCTGTGTCGTCAAGTATACTATCCATCCATACCTGTACTGCGTTTTAGTTGTGCACAGTATATAGTAGGAGGACAGTGCAGAATTTTGCTGACAACCCGTATATATATAGCAGTACGGTACAGTAGTCCAATGCTCTACCTCTGTGTCGTCAAGTATACTACCCATCCATACCTGTGCTGCATTTTAGTTGTGCGCAGTATATAGTAGGAGGACAGTGCAGAATTTTGCTGACCACCAGTATATATATAGCAGTACGGTACAGTAGTCCATTGCTCTACCTCTGTGTCATCAAGTACACTATCCATCCATACCTGTGCTGCATTTTAGTTGTGCGCAGTATATAGTAGGACAGTGCAGAATTTTGCTGACCACCAGTATATACATAGCAGTACGGTACAGTAGTCCATTGCTCTACCTCTGTGTCATCAAGTACACTATCCATCCATACCTGTGCTGCATTTTAGTTGTGCGCAGTATATAGTAGGACAGTGCAGAATTTTGCTGACCACCAGTATATATATATAGCAGTACGGTACAGTTGTCCTTTGCTCTACCTCTTTGTCGTCAAGTATACTATCCATCCATACCTGTGCTGCATTTTAGTTGTGCGCAGTATATAGTAGGAGGAAAGTGCAGAATTTTGCTGACCACCCGTATATATATAGCAGTACGGTACAGTAGTCCATTGCTCTACCTCTGTGTCGTCAAGTACACTATCCATCCATACCTGTGCTGCATTTCAGTTGTGTGCAGTATATAGTAGGACAGTGCAGAATTTTGCTGACCACCAGTATGTATATATAGCAGTACGGTACAGTAGTCCATTGCTCTACCTCTGTGTCGTCAAGTATACTATCCATCCATACCTGTGCTGCATTTTAGTTGTGCGCAGTATATAGTAGGAAGACAGAGCAGAATTTTGCTGACCACCAGTATATATATAGCAGTACGGTACAGTAGTCCATTGCTCTACCTCTGTGTCGGCAAGTATACTATCCATCCATACCTGTGCTGCATTTTAGTTGTGCACAGTATATAGTAGGAGGACAGTGCAGAATTCTGATGACCACCCGTATATATATATAGCAGTACGGTACAGTAGTCCATTGCTCTACCTCTGTGTCATCAAGTATACTATCCATCCATACCTGTGCTGCATTTTAGTTGTGCGCAGTATATAGCAGTAGGACAGTGCAGAATTTTGCTGACCACCAGTATATATATAGCAGTACGGTACAGTAGTCCATTGCTCTACCTCTGTGTCGTCAAGTAGACTATCCATCCATACCTGTACTGCATTTTAGTTGTGCACAGTATATAGTAGGAGGACAGTGCAGAATTTTGCTGACCACCCGTATATATATAGCAGTACGGTACAGTAGTCCAATGCTCTACCTCTGTGTCGTCAAGTATACTACCCATCCATACCTGTGCTGCATTTTAGTTGTGCGCAGTATATAGTAGGAGGACAGTGCAGACTTTTGCTGACCACCAGTATATATATAGCAGTACGGTACAGTAGTCCATTGCTCTACCTCTGTGTCGTCAAGTATACTATCCATCCATACCTGTGCTGCATTTTAGTTGTGCACAGTATATAGTAGGAGGACAGTGCAGAATTTTGCTGACCACCAGTATATACATAGCAGTACGGTACAGTAGTCCATTGCTCTACCTCTGTGTCATCAAGTACACTATCCATCCATACCTGTGCTGCATTTTAGTTGTGCGCAGTATATAGTAGGAGGACAGTGCAGAATTTTGCTGACCACCAGTATATATATATAGCAGTACGGTACAGTAGTCCATTGCTCTACCTCTTTGTCGTCAAGTATACTATCCATCCATACCTGTGCTGCATTTTAGTTGTGCGCAGTATATAGTAGGATGAAAGTGCAGAATTTTGCTGACCACCCGTATATATATAGCAGTACGGTACAGTAGTCCATTGCTCTACCTCTGTGTCGTCAAGTACACTATCCATCCATACCTGTGCTGCATTTCAGTTGTGTGCAGTATATAGTAGGACAGTGCAGAATTTTGCTGACCACCAGTATATATATATAGCAGTACGGTACAGTAGTCCATTGCTCTACCTCTGTGTCATCAAGTATACTATCCATCCATACCTGTGCTGCATTTTAGTTGTGCGCAGTATATAGTAGGAAGACAGTGCAGAATTTTGCTGACCACCAGTATATACATAGCAGTACGGTACAGTAGTCCATTGCTCTACCTCTGTGTCGTCAAGTATACTATCCATCCATACCTGTGCTGCATTTTAGTTGTGCACAGTATATAGTAGGAGGACAGTGCAGAATTCTGATGACCACCCGTATATATATAGCAGTACGGTACAGTAGTCCATTGCTCTACCCCTTTGTCGTCAAGTATACTATCCATCCATACCTGTGCTGCATTTTAGTTGTGCGCAGTATATAGTAGGACAGTGCAGAATTTTGCTGACCACCAGTATATATATATATATATATATATATATACACACAGCAGTACGGTACAGTAGTCCATTGCTCTACCTCTGTGTCATCAAGTATACTATCCATCCATACCTGTGCTGCATTTTAGTTGTGCGCAGTATATAGCAGTAGGATAGTGCAGAATTTTGCTGACCACCAGTATATATATAGCAGTACGGTACAGTAGTCCATTGCTCTACCTCTGTGTCGTCAAGTATACTATCCATCCATACCTGTACTGCATTTTAGTTGTGCACAGTATATAGTAGGAGGACAGTGCAGAATTTTGCTGACCACCCGTATATATATAGCAGTACGGTACAGTAGTCCAATGCTCTACCTCTGTGTCGTCAAGTATACTACCCATCCATACCTGTGCTGCATTTTAGTTGTGCGCAGTATATAGTAGGAGGACAGTGCAGACTTTTGCTGACCACCAGTATATATATAGCAGTACGGTACAGTAGTCCATTGCTCTACCTCTGTGTCATCAAGTACACTATCCATCCATACCTGTGCTGCATTTTAGTTGTGCGCAGTATATAGTAGGAGGACAGTGCAGAATTTTGCTGACCACCAGTATATACATAGCAGTACGGTACAGTAGTCCATTGCTCTACCTCTGTGTCATCAAGTACACTATCCATCCATACCTGTGCTGCATTTTAGTTGTGCGCAGTATATAGTAGGAGGACAGTGCAGAATTTTGCTGACCACCAGTATGTATATATAGCAGTACGGTACAGTAGTCCATTGCTCTACCTCTGTGTCGTCAAGTATACTATCCATCCATACCTGTGCTGCATTTTAGTTGTGCGCAGTATATAGTAGGAAGACAGTGCAGAATTTTGCTGACCACCAGTATATATATAGCAGTACGGTACAGTAGTCCATTGCTCTACCTCTGTGTCGGCAAGTATACTATCCATCCATACCTGTGCTGCATTTTAGTTGTGCACAGTATATAGTAGGAGGACAGTGCAGAATTCTGATGACCACCCGTATATATATATAGCAGTACGGTACAGTAGTCCATTGCTCTACCTCTTTGTCGTCAAGTATACTATCCATCCATACCTGTGCTGCATTTTAGTTGTGCGCAGTATAAAGTAGGACAGTGCAGAATTTTGATGACCACCAGTATATATATATATATATATATATATAGCAGTACGGTACAGTAGTCCATTGCTCTACCTCTGTGTCGTCAAGTATACTATCCATCCATACCTGTGCTGCATTTTAGTTGTGCGCAGTATATAGTAGTAGGAGGACAGTGCAGAATTTTGCTGACCACCAGTATATATATAGCAGTACGGTACAGTAGTCCATTGCTCTACCTCTGTGTCGTCAAGTATACTACCCATCCATACCTGTGCTGCATTTTAGTTGTGCGCAGTATATAGTAGGAGGACAGTGCAGAATTTTGCTGACCATTAGTATATATATAGCAGTACGGTACAGTAATCCATTGCTCTACCTCTGTGTCGTCAAGTATACTATCCATCCATACCTGTGCTGCATTTTAGTTGTGCGCAGTATATAGTAGGAGGACAGTGCAGAATTTTGCTTACCACCAGTATATATATAGCAGTACGGTAAAGTAGTCCATTGCTCTACCTCTGTGTCATCAAGTGTACTATCCATCCATACCTGTGCTGAATTTTAGTTGTGCGCAGTATATAGTTGGAGGACAGTGCAGAATTTCGCTGACCACCAGTATATATATATATATATATATATATATATAGCAGAACGGTACAGTAGTCCATTGCTCTACCTCTATGTCGTCAAGTATACTATCCATCTATACCTGTGCTGCATTTTAGTTGTGCGCAGTATATAGTAGGAGGACAGTGCAGAATTTTGCTGACCACCAGTATATATATAGCAGTACGGTAAAGTAGTCCATTCCTCTACCTCTGTGTCATCAAGTATACTATCCATCCATACCTGTGCTGCATTTTAGTTGTGCGCAGTATATAGTAGGAGGACAGTGCAGAATTTTGCTGACCACCCGTATATATATATAGCAGTACAGTACAGTAGTCCATTGCTCTACCTCTGTGTCGTCAAGTATACTATCCATCCATACCTTAGCTGCATTTTAGTTGTGCGCAGTATATAGTAGGAGGACAGTGCAGAATTTTGCTGACCACCCGTATATATATAGCAGTACGGTACAGTAGTCCATTGCTCTACCTCTGTGTCATCAAGTATACTATCCATCCATACCTGTGCTGCATTTTAGTTGTGCACAGTATATAGTAGGAGGACAGTGCAGAATTTTACTGACCACCAGTATATATATATATATAGCAGTACAGTACAGTAGGCCATTGCATTGATATATTACTGGCATATAATTCCACACTTTAAAAAATGGAGAACAAAAATGTGGAGGGTAAAATAGGGAAAGATCAAGATCCACTTCCACCTCGTGCTGAAGCTGCTGCCACTAGTCATGGCCGAGACGATGAAATGCCATCAACGTCGTCTGCCAAGGCCGATGCCCAATGTCATAGTAGAGAGCATGTTAAATACAAAAAACAAAAGTTCAGTAAAATGACCCAAAAATCAAAATTAAAAGCATCTGATGAGAAGCGTAAACTTGCCAATACGCCATTTACGACACGGAGTGGCAAGGAACGGCTGAGGCCCTGGCCTATGTTCATGGCTAGTGGTTCAGCTTCACATGAGGATGGATGCACTCATCCTCTTGCTAGAAAAATGAAAAGACTTAAGCTGGCAAAAGCACAGCAAATAACTGTGCGTTCTTCTAAATCACAAATCCCCAAGGAGAGTCCAATTGTGTCGGTTGCGATGCCTGACCTTCCCAATACTGGACGGGAAGAGGTGGCGCCTTCCACCATTTGCACGCCCCCTGCAAGTGCTGGAAGGAGCACCCGCAGTCCAGTTCCTGATAGTCAAATGAAAGATGGCACTGTTGAAGTACACCAGGATGAGGATATGGGTGTTGCTGGCACTGAGGAGGAAATTGACAAGGAGGATTCTGATGGTGAGGTGGTTTGTTTAAGTCAGGCACCCGGGGAGACACCTGTTGTCAGTGGGACGAATATGGCCATTGACATGCCTGGTCAAATTACAAAAAAAATCACCTCGTCGGTGTGGAATTATTTTAACAGAAATGCGGACAACATTTGTCAAGCTGTGTGTTGCCTTTGTCAAGCTGTAATAAGTAGTGGTAAGGACGTTAACCACCTAGGAACATCCTCCCTTATACGTCACCTGGAGCGCATTCATCAGAAGTCATTGACAAGTTGAAAAACTTTGGGTGACAGCGGAAGCAGTCCACTGACAACTAAATCCCTTCCTCTTGTAACCAAGCTCCTGCAAACCACACCACCAACTCCCTCAGTGTCAATTTCCTCCTTAGACAGGAAAGCCAATAGTCCTGCAGGCCATGTCACTGGCAAGTCTGACAAGTCCTCTCCTGCCTGGGATTCCTCCGATGTATCCTTGAGTGTAACGCCTACTGCTGGCGCTGCTGTTGTTGCTGCTTGGAGTCGATCATCATCCCAGAGGGGAAGTCGGAAGACCACTTGTACTACTTCCAGTAAGCAATTGACTGTCCAACAGTCCTTTGCGAGGAAGATGAAATATCACAGCAGTCATCCTGCTGCAAAGCGGATAACTCAGGCCTTGGCAGCTGCAGTGGTGTTAAACGTGTGTCCGGTATCCACCGTTAATTCACAGGGAATTAGAGAATTGATTGAGGTACTGGGTCCCCGGTACCAAATACCATCTAGGTTCCATTTTTCTAGGCAGGCGATACCGAGAATGTACACAGACCTCAGAAAAAGAGTCACCAGTGTCCTAAAAAATGCAGTTGTACCCAATGTCCACTTAACCACGGACATGTGGACAAGTTGAGCAGGGCAGACTCAGGACTATATGACTGTGACAGCCCACTGGGTAGATGTATTGCCTCCCGCAGCAAAAACAGCAGCGGCGGCAACAGTAGCAGCATATTGCAAACGCCAACTCGTACCTAGGCAGGCTACGCTTTGTATCACCGCTTTCCATAAGAGGCACACAGCTGACAACCTCTTACGGAAACTGAGTAACATCATCGCAGAATGGCTTACCCCAATTGGACTCTCCTGGGGATTTGTGACATCGGACAACGCCACCAATATTGTGCGTGCATTATATGTGGGCAAATTCCAGCACATCCCATGTTTTGCATATACATTGAGTTTGGTGGTGCAGAATTTAAAAAAAAACGACAGGGGCGTGCAAGAGATGCTGTCGGTGGCCCGAAGAATTGCGGGCCACTTTCGGTATTCAGCCACCGCGTGCTGAAGACTGGAGCACCAGCAAACAGTCCTGAACCTGCCCCGCCATCATCTGAAGCAAGAGGTGGTAACGAGGTGGAATTCAACCCTCTATATGCTTCAGAGGATGGAGGAGCAGCAAAAGGCCATTCAAGCCTATACATCTGCCTACGATATAGGCAAAGGAGGGGGAATGCACCTGACTCAAGCGCAGTGGAGAATGATTTCAACGTTGTGCAAGATTCTGCAACCCTTTGAACTTGCCACACGTGAAGTCAGTTCAGACACTGCCAGCCTGAGTCAGGTCATTCCCCTCATCAGGCTTTTGCAGAAGCAGCTGGAGACATTGAAGGAGGAGCTAAAATGGAGCGATTTCGCTAGGCATGTGTGACTTGTGGATGGAGCCCTTCATTCGCTTAACCAGGATTCACGGGTGGTCAATCTGTTGAAATCAGAGCACTACATTTTGGCCACCGAGCTCGATCCTAGGTTTAAAGCCTACGTTGTATCTCTCTTTCCGGCAGACACAAGTCTGCAGAGGTGCAAAGACCTGCTGGTGAGAAAATTGTCAAGTCAAGCGGAACGTGACCCATCAACAGCTCCTCCTTCACATTCTCCCGCAACTGGGGCTGCGAGGAAAAGGCTAAGAGTTCCGAGCCCACCCGCTGGCAGTGTTGCAGGGCAGTCTGGAGCGAGTGCTGACATCTGGTCCGGACTGAAGGACCTGCCAAAGATTATTGACATGTCGTCTACTGTCACTGCATATGATTCTGTCACCATTGAAAGAATGGTGGAGGATTATATGAGTGACCGCATCCAAGTAGGCACGTCAGACAGTACGTACGTATACTGGCAGGAAAAAGAGGCAATTTGGAGGCCCTTGCACAAACTGGCTTTAGTTTACATAAGTTGCCCCCCTTCCAGTGTGTACTCCGAAAGAGTGTTTAGTGCAGCCGCTCACCTTGTCAGCAATCGGCGTACGAGGTTACTTCCAGAAAATGTGGAGAAGATGATGTTCATCAAAATGAATTATAATCAACTCCTCCGTGGAGACATTCACCAGCAATTGACTCCAGAAAGTACACAGGGACCTGAGATGATGGATTCCAGTGGGGACAAATTAATAATCTGTGAGGAGGGGGATGTACACAGTGAAAGGAGTGAGGAATCAGAGGGTGAGGAATCAGAGGATGAGGAGGAGGTGGACATCTTTCCTCTGCAGAGCCAGTTTGTGCAAGGAGAGATTGATTGCTTCTTTTTTGGTGGGGGCCCAAACCAGTCATTTCAATCACAGTTGTGTGGCAGACCCTGTCGCTGAAATGATGGGTTTGTTAAAGTGTGCATGTCCTGTTTATACAACATAAGGGTGGTTGGGAGGGCTCAAGGACAGTTCCATCTTGCACCTCTTTTTTCTTTAATTTTTCTTTGCATCATGTGCTGTTTGGGGACTATTTTTTGAAGGGCCATCCTGTCTGACACTGCAGTGCCACTCCTAGATGGGCCAGGTGTTTGTGTCGGCCACTTGGGTCGCTTAGCTTAGCCATCCAGCGACCTTGGTGCACCTCTTTTTTTCTTTGCATCATGTGCTGTTTGGGGATTTTTTTTTTGAAGTGCCATCCTGTCTGACACTGCAGTGCCACTCCTAGATGGGCCAGGTGTTTGTGTCGGCCACTTGTGTCGCTTAGCTTAGCCATCCAGCGACCTTGCTGCACCTCTTTTCTTTGTGTCATGTGCTGTTTGGGGACTATTTTTTTAAAGTGCCATCCTGTCTGACACTGCAGTGCCACTCCTAGATGGGCCAGGTGTTTGTGTCGGCCACTTGGGTCGCTTAGCTTAGCCATCCAGCGACCTTGGTGCACCTCTTTTTTCTTTGCATCATGTGCTGCTTGGGGACTATTTTTTGAAGTGCCATCCTGTCTGACACTGCAGTGCCACTCCTAGATGGGCCAGGTGTTTGTGTCGGCCACTTGTGTCGCTTAGCTTAGCCATCCAGCGACCTTGGTGCACCTCTTTTCTTTGCGTCATGTGCTGTTTGGGGACTATGATTTAAGCTGTTTTTGAGTGTTTTTTGAAAAAAAAAAACACCAGAATCCAAAACACACCCGAATCCGACAAAAAAATTTCAGGGAGGTTTTGCCAAAACGCGTCCGAATCCAAAACACGGCAGCGGAACCGAATCCAAAACCAAAACACAACACCCGAAAAATTTCCGGTGCACATCACTAGTATTAATAGATTAGTTGAAATCTTCTATGTTAATAATATATTATGCAGCATGCAGATATAATATTAATAGCTAAATGGTTAAAATAAAAAATAACTCCCGTATAGTTCAAGAACCCAAGTCACTGGCGTCCCAGTGATGTATGATATTACTTCTCCACTAGGTTACATAGCAATGTTAATATGTTAGTACCGTGCCTTCTAATATATTTACCAACGTGTTGGTTCCCTTATAATGATGTTCAAGGTTCCTTTAGATGGATTTTACACGTAGTATAGGACTCCGTGAAACAGCTACAGCTTTGTAAGCAGCCTGAGATTGTCCAATCCTGCTGAGAGACACCGGCTGTCTTTATACTCCGGTGAGTATATCATACCTCCCAACATGACCCTCTCCAGGAGGGACACAATGCTATGCTCCTGGACTTCCTTCTTAATGTATGATTGTCTTCACCTGTGCGGAAACACCTTTCTAATCCATTAACCTGTTCAACACAGGTGTCAGCAATCATACATTAACAGAAAAGTCCAGAAGCAGAGCATTGTGTCCCTCCTGGAGAGGGTCATGTTGGGAGGTACGGTATATGCATACCCTCCAACATGACCCGCCCCACTAGGTACAAAATGCTCTGTTTCTGGACTTCCCTCTTAATTTATTATTGCCATCACCTGTGAAGAAACAGCTTTCTTATCATTTAACTAGTTCAACACAGGTGATGGAAATCATAAATTAAGAGGGAAGTCCAGAAACAGAGCATTTTGTACCTAGTGGGGCGGGTCATGTTGGAAGGTCTGGTATATGTGCTGGATCTCTGTAAAGCCGTTAATCAGCGCCGGGCAGCTAACAAAAACCTGTACCTCATAACAGAGGGTGGGACAGCCAGCGAGCAGCGGAATAAGCAGGTGGTGATGCAGTGTGTAAAATGCTGCTGAATCCCCGTACAGCTGTCAATAGGCTCCGTACGGGTAGGGAGTCTTGTATCTCGCGGCAGAGATCGAGTATGGAGCGGTCGGCAAACAGCAGGATCAATAAGCTGAGATAACCTGTGGCTTGTGGGTTACTTGGTAGTCATTCGGCAACGGGAGAGTACTGGTGTAGAGAGGTGGACGTCAACACGTTTTGTCTCTTAGTAACCAGAGACTTCCTCAAGACGACATCAGGAGCGTGTAGCTTATGAAGTACATCATGTGTCGTGCACTGGCTTGGTGGGTATATAAGATGTGCAATAGGCCATCTGCACACATATCAATCATTGCTGTCATGGGTAAAAGGGTGGCTTTCGGGCCAAGGGTGGAAGTAAACTGTTCGCATACAGCTGTGGTGAAGGTGTATCGTGACTGGACAAATGGCACCAATGCAAATAACTGGCATGGAAAAAACTGCGGAGCACCACAAGCCATTGATGTGAGAGGTGAACGTTGGCTACGAGGGTACGTGAGGGCCGACTGACACGCTACAATGGGGCAGCTCACTGTCAAAATGAACCTGAGGGCTACCAGACGTGTGTCTAAAACAACAGTTCACCCCATCTAGCTGCTGTCCATGCTGCACACAGTGGTTACTCTGGCTATTAGCTGATGGTCATAATAATGTGACTCCACCGTGTATAGGCCCTCATTCCGAGTTGTTTGCTCGCTAGCTGATTTTAGCAGCATTGCACACGCTAGACCGCCGACCTCTGGGAGTGTATCTTAGCTTAGCAGAATAGCGAACGAAAGATTAGCAGAATTGTGATTAGAAAATTCTTAGCAGTTTCTGAGTAGCTCCAGACCTACTCACAGATTGCGATCAGCTCAGGCTGTTTCGTTCCTGGTTTGACGTCACAAACACGCCCTGTGTTCGGCCAGCCACTCCCCCGTTTCTCCAGACACTTCCGCGTTTTTCCCTGACATGCCTGCGTTTTTTAGCCAACGCCGGGAAAACGTTGAGTTACCACCCAGAAACGCCCCTTTCCTGTCAATCATTTACCGATCAGCAGAGCGACTGAAAAGCGCGCAGAAGCCACAGCAAAACAGCTAAGTTTTTAGTAAAATAACTAAGCGCATGCGCTCTGCGAACCTTGCGCATGCGCAGTAAGCGACTAATCGCAGTATAGCGAAAATCGGCAACGAGCGAACAACTCGGAATGACCCCCATAAACTTTTAAACTGCCGTATGTTTGTGCCGCTGCTTTGTTGCTTAGAAAAGTTATTTTCTGTTTTTTTCCTGTTTTTCACCTACAATATATGGGGTGCAAGGAACAATTAGCGTAGATGCACTGAGAACGGAATTTAATCAACTGCCTGTTACATATTTGTCTAATAAGTTATATTTAGAGCTTAGCATATTCTCCATAGGCCTAATAGTATGTGTGAGCTTCATATCTATTATTATAACGCAATATGTGTCATTCCTGTTTTATACCTTACAGTACATCATCGCAGGATCACTGTCAATTGCAGCTCAGAAAAAGATCAATGTCTGTCTGGTGAGTTATTCCTGAAAACTGTGGAACATTTATTAAGCAATTCAATTTAATTTAAGTGACTCTTCCTATTTATTTTATACAGTTAGATTCTTTTCATTTTAACTCCAAATTCCATTAATCTTCACTGGAAGGTATAAGCCTTATTACTGTATAACCCTTTTTCAATTCATTTTTCTGCTGCCCTCACCCTTTTCCTTGGCTTCTTGTAGCCGCCTACTTTATTTTAAATTAATTTTCTTGTATGTGCAGAATAATTTAAACAAAACCAATGGACTATGGAGAGGAGCAGGAGCTTTGTTACTGCATACCTTTTTATAACGCACTTCTAGTAGGTACAGTAAATGGGGTATCCGGACTCTGGGTCGACACCACTTAGGTCGACACCCATTAGGGCAACATCCATTGGTTGACAGTGACTAGGTTGACATTAGAAATAGGTTGACAACTTGACACTAACATTAGGTCGACATGAACAAGGTCGAAATGCAAAATGGTCGACATGAGTTTTTCATTATTTTTTCTTTTTTTTAATTTTTTCATACTTTATGATCCACGTGGACTACGATTGGGAACGGTAACCTGCCCGAAGCGAGGGGACACGGTGCACTAATTGGGGTTCCCGGTCACTTTACGAAGAAAACAACATGAAAAACTCATGTCTACATTTTTCATGTTGACCTTGTTCATGTCGACCAAATGGCCGTGTCTACCTATTTCTAGTGTCGACCTAGCCAATGTCAACCAATATGTGTTGACCTAATAGGTGTCGACCTAGACACTGTCGAACCTGAGTCCCATACCCAGTAAATGGCAGCTTGCGGTGATATCAGTGTCGGTATATTTTGTCAAAAATCACAATGTTGAAGTCATTACGTAGACAACATAATATTGACGTGTACAAAATGCTGACATGTTCACACTGTCGACAACCACAATGTCACTTTGTAAAGTGTTGTCACTGACAATATGCCGACATGTTCAAAATATTGTCAGCCAAACTATAGACATGTAAATTGTGTCTATACCCAATTTTAAAATTAACCCTGAACCCAATCCATAAGCCTAAAAGTTCTACTGACATTTCAAATGTGTTGACATTTCATATGTCAACATTATACTTGTCGATTTTTTATAGGCTGACAGTTTGAACATGTCGACACTTTGCAGGTATCAACACTTTGAGTGTCAACATTTTAACCATGTTATATTTGACATTATGGTGTTGACATTATGACGGCATCTCTTGATTCAAAGTTGAACCGAAATGTGGGCTGACAAGAATATTGAGCATTTTATAACCTACAGTATTCTATGCTGGCGCAGATGCAAATTGCAACCATCTCTGAATAGCTAGCAAATGCAGCTCCCTCCTCATGCCAGGAACAGGAGCAAATGCGCCAAGAATATGACACAGTCTCTGCTTTCGCTCCCTCCCCAAAACCCAACACCCTTCCTGTTTAAGTGAAAAATGAAAAACCACAGTGGATTAAGTGGATTTGCACCAGTGTGGAGACAAAGGGCCAGATGCATCATTGCTTGGGGAGAGATAAAATGGAGAGTGAAAAAGTGCCAGCCAATCAGCTCCTAACTGCCATTTTTCAAACACAGCCTGTGGCATGGCAGTTAGAAGCTGATTGGCTGGCACTCTCCAAGTGATGATGCATGTAGCCCAAATGCTCTTTACATCTCTCCAAATGATATGGTGTGTCCAATCGATTTATTTACAATGTGTTGTTTTTATATTGTAGTTCTCCTATAAGTAGACAATGAGGATTGTTTCTCGTATTTAAACATATCTTTGTTGCATATGTGTTTTTGTGAACTGAATTTTGAGATGAGTTGTCTCAATAAGACATGCATATATTCTGTGTGTGACTAATGGTGTATTTGCATACGAAATGCTACTTTAGTCCCAGCCACTGACAGTGTAACGTAGCATTTTGTGTGCAGATACAGCAGCAGTCTCACACAAAATGCTTATGCATCCTATTTACATCACTTTGCAAATAAGATGCATAATAACAAAAAAGATTTCACAAAAAGACGCTTCAATAAATAAATAGGTCCAATGTTCTTTCAAGTTGGATGGAATCAGCCAGAGTGCCCAAATGCTGCATTGCAATACATGTTAACTAGAACAACTCAATCAAAACAATCAGGAGGCCAGACATTGCTGATTCTCTCAGGTACCATGGAGGTCATTCCAACCCGTTCGCACGCAGCGGTTTATCGCTGCGGTGTAAACGGGTCCGGAATGCGCATGCGCGGCAGCCACAGTGCGCGTGCACGACATTGCCCGGCGACAGGGGTCGCCGGGATACGTTGCGACTAACGAAGGAAGCGGTCGCAGAGCTGACCGCAAAGAAAATTGACAGGAAGAAGGTGTTCCAGGGCGGAACCGGACCGTTGGCAGCCATTTTCGGGGAGTGGTAAGGAAAACGCAGGCGTGTCCAGGAGAACGGAGGGCGGATGTCTGACGTCAAAGTCGGCTCCAGCATCGCAGGGATCGTCGCACAGGGTAAGTAGGTATAGGCCTAGTCTACATCTGCTTGACATTTTTTTAGCTTAGCAGGGATGCACAAGTGATCGCAGCCCTGCTAAGATAAAATACACTCCCGCATAGGCGTGTACTAGTTGATCGCAGCAGCGGCAAAAAGTTGCTAGCTGCGATCAACTCGGAATGACCACCCATGTTGTATACTTTTTTACTTCAAGATACGCAGTACTGTAGGCTTGTATCCATTGTTTGGACTTAAACATTTCAATTATATTAAGTACGTTATTCAGTGCAGTCATACCATGTATTATAGTCAATCAATGGGGGTGATTCAGGTCCGGTTGTAGTAAGCATATGCTGCTGCTTCTTTGGAAGCAGCAGTGATGCTTTCATATGGTAATGCAGCAGGATGTGTCTGGTATAAGCTGACGCCTCCTGCATGCATGTGTGATCCAGTGCTGCATCCAAGGACACAGCATCAGTTCATCTGCAACAACATCAGCAGGTTGAGTAACCCTGAGGTTACGCAGACCAGCTGCCGCAGCTCTGTTGCTGAGGCCAGGATAGCCAGGAGACCGAGATCTTGGACTCGGCACTCCCACAAAATGGAGGTAACACACCTCCATTTTGTGAAACAAAGACCTTCGCTGCCCCCTCCCCTTTCCCAAACAGCTGCAAAATGTCAATTACCTGATGTCTCTAGCCGCATTGAGAGGACCCATACATGCGCAGTACGGGTCCTGCGCATGCACAATGCGACTTTGCCAGAATACCAACCAGACCTGAATCAGGCCCAATGTTCATTTGTGTGCTTAACTTCTTAAAATAAATGGCTTTTTCTTTTCTTATGCAGGTAAAATGCTCATTTGCCTTTCACATCCTCTCATCACTTTCCAGTCTCATTGGACTAATCGTAAACGGCATAGATTTTGTAATTATAAAGAATTACTGTTATGACAATTCTGGACACGACGAATGCTATCCCAGGGTAAGTACTATTGATATTCTGAGACTGTGCATTTGTCAATTTAATCTTTCATTCATTTTGAAATATTTACATAATTTATACAGGTCTTTAAACTTAGGGGGAGGATGATGAAGAATTATTGACATGTTTGTTAATGATAATTAATTGGTTTGTGCTGAAACTAGAATACCAGTAATACATTCCTCAGACCTTTTCCAGCTTCTCCTGTTGGCATTACAAATGGTGTAACAGAGGAGACATGATTGCACAAGTGGGCAGCCCAGTTCAGTAAAGTTAATGGATAAGCAATTGCTTTGCACACTCCTCATTACAGTGATGTAATGAGTCTAAAAGGACATTGGACACAGCTGTGGTGGAAGACCCAGACCGTCTGGAAGAGGTTGCTCAGTTACCCTCAGTGGTGGTACCCCCAGTGGCTGAAACTGGGACTGCTCTGGCCAAAAAGAGGAATATATGGCCTACTTCAACAGGGATGGTACAGTGCCATGGCAGGAGGAGAACATATAATGAAGTGAAGGGGATGTGGAGGGGACTGTGGAACAATTGTCATTTCTGCCATTTGAGATTGCTGGGACTCTACTTACTGATGAGGTTTCAAGTGATTTAACCAGATCCCCTTTCTCACCTCTGCCCTCTTCTGCCTCGTCCATGAGGACCACAGATCTCTGGACTGGTTCCTGCTGGACTGTGAACAATAGTTGTTCGTAGTACCAAGGGTTGGCGTGATAGATGTCCTCAGTCCCTGCTCCTGACCTCTTGGACTGTTCGATCTTTTTAGGTTTCTTCAGGAACTCAGTCCTGAGATTTTGGATTTTTGCTTTCGAACCCACAAGACTGATGCCGCGTCATAATAAGGCTTGCTGTAGGTGGCAAACTCCTCGTAGTCATGGTTTCTTTTAATAATCTTTTACTCTTGTTTGCATGCTCCCAAAACTTCACAAGCCACAGTCACTCATAAGATTTTTAGAGGTCGATAAAACCGGAAATTACCGTATTTGCTGGCGTATAAGACGACTTTTTGGCCCTGCAAAACATGCCACCAAGTGGGGGGGTCGTCTTATATGCCGGGGGTCGTCTTATACGCCGGGGGTTGTATTATACGTCGTATACGCGGCAGTGCCTCCCGATGCACTGCGGCCGCGGCGGGTCATCAGCGTGGCTGTGGCGATACAGGGGTGCCAGCCTTTTCGGCGTGACCGGCCCGTTCTGCTCGGGAAGCAGCGTCGCTCCGGCCCGCCCCTTGTGGTCATAATATAGTAATGTCACTTGGTATTAATAGACTGCTGCTAGTGACAGGGAGACAGGGAGGGCAGACAGGGAGCAGGGACCAATCCAATCAGGCTTTGTATACAGCCAACAGCCAACCACAGTACTGCACCATTGTACAGTACAATACAGTACAATACAGCATAGAAAAAGTCCAGCCGTCAAACGCCTATCAACCCTATCATGGCACCAGCAAAAAGAAAGAAATATGATGCAAGTTTTAAACTTCTTTGCTCTTTTACGTTTTATTTGGTGTGTGGAAGGTGTGCGGAAGAGGGGGTAGTCTTATACGGCGAGTATATAACAAACTCTATATTTTGAGTGGAAATGTTGGGGGTCGTCTTATACGCCCAGTCGTCTTATACGCCGGCAAATACGGTAAATCTCTCTCCTGATCCAGAGACATAACTAGAAAGAATTTTGACTTTGACAAAGCTGCCTGGAGCAGCGAAACGCGTTAGGCAAAGACCTGTGTGGACACATGCTTTCCATCACGCCACCACTTGCAGTCAGGACCTCTGCTTACACCCTCATCTCCGTGAACCAGGATCCCTACTGGCATTGCCATTGCCTACAACATCTATAGAGGATCCACCTAACGGAACACGGAGTTCCAAGTGAACTGTGAACCAGGACCCCAACTACATCACCGTTGCCACACGGACTTACACCTAACGGGATCCATTCCAAACGGAACACAGACTTGGTAAATACATCCAATTGGATGAAGTTGTCTAAATCTGGTCCATCATTATGACTGTGCTTGTATTGGTGTGTGCTTAAATCATTCGAATGTCGGCATGAACAGATTCTCAAGTCCACCTGTAGTCATTTAAGAGACATACTAGTTTTTATTGTATTAAAGTATTTGTATTTTTATTCACAAAAAATATTTTATATTATATATATTAAAATATTCATTTATAGACTCTATTGTGTCAAGCAGCGCTGTATATTTTTTCTTCATAACTAGAAAGAATACAGTGACATTTTATTGCATGGACATTATTCTGTCCACCCCCTACAGGGTAGCCAGAGGATTAGACAATTGTGGCCTCCAAATAATGGGGCCTTGCTTGACCACATTTTAAATGTTCACTAGTTTCCTTGTTGTAAATAAAGTTGTAATGGTTTTTACACGTGTCAATTATAGTAAATATATAGGAGTTTCAAAACAAATTTCACTGACACAAGGGACTTTTTTTTAAAATAAAATTAAAAATATTAAATAACAGTTAACAAGCAGTGTCCTTTGTGTGAATGAAATCCATATTTGGTACTTTAATGCCATATAGTGCACATGTGTGTGTGTACATGACTTGCTTGGGGAACAGTGGCAAAATCACATTTGCACCACATCAGCATAGGAAAACCTATTCTTCTCATGTGGTTTTCCTATGCTGATGTTTTTCAAATGTGATTTTGCTACTTAAACCCAAATGCATATTACCTGCTAGTGTTTTCTCATTTGGGGTACAGTAGCAAAATCATCTTTGCACCACATCAGCATAAGAAAACCACATGAGAAGACACTAGCGGGTGATATGCATTGGGGTACAGTAGCAAAATGACATTTGAAAAACATCAGCATAGAAATACTCAGTAGAAGACACGCTTTTGTGGTACAGTCTCTGCATATTTGCACCACAAAAGTAAGGTAGACAGTAGCAGTATATAGGGTGTGTCAGTACTGCATAATAAAACATTAGTGGTCAGTGTGTGTATACAAAAATCAGATCAGAATCTGCAGGGTCTAAAAACCATCCTCTCTGGGCATCAACCATTGGTAGACAGTGTGCATTGTTGAAAAGCAATTATACATACCAGATGCTGTATAATCCTGTCTTGATTCCAGGCTTGAATCAGTAGTGTGCTGTTGTAATAGCCCACTGGTATTAGGTGTGCAAAATCTGCAGTCACTGTGTATAGTGCATCACACTTACTCTGCCCCGGCTTGTCATGGGTTCAGGCACAGTTACCAGAGGGTCCCCTGAAGAATCAGGTCTTTAACTACAAGTACATTGTGGGTGTGGACTACAGGTGTCGGTGCAGCGCATAAAGAATTGGGCGCCAGGCCATCTCAGATAAACAGCATAAAGTTTATTTAAACATCAAACAGGGAGATTGCAGGGATAACTTGTGAATACTCCTCCAGCACAAAGCATAAGTTACAGTGGATCACACATCAGGGCACCTCCTCCAGCGCATCGCTTAGTCGCAGCGGCATATACATGGCAAACAGCATTACGTACCAGGGCATTCTGTGACCAGTAGTGCTACACATCAGGTGACAGTCTCTCTCTCTCTCTTACTTAGCGAGGATTCTTTTCCTTGGGGGCGCTTACTCACGCCGCGTGGCTTTCCGACCACTTCGCCCAGATACCTCTCGAGATACTTTTCCATGGGGGCGCTTACTCGCGCCGCGTGGCTTTCCGACCACTTCGCCCAGATACCTCTCGAGATACTTTTCCATGGGGGCGCTTACTCGCGCCGCGTGGCTTCCGACCACTTCACCCAGATACCTCTTGAGACTCACACCATTAGCACACTTTTCTCTTGGCATCACCCTTTCGCTGGATTCTGCATACTGCTGCTCTCACACTGCGATGTCTCCCTCTGTCAAGTGCTTTGCTGTGGCTGGCATCACTCCCCACCTAAACATGTGGGGAGCCCTCACTGGGGCTACATCTTTCTGGCTAAATCCACCTCACTGTCTGCTCACTCTCCTCACTGACTGTCCTTCCCTAGGCTGCTGCAAGACAACCTTTTTATAACCCTGCATTCCCAGGTACACATTCTATCTGGGATTTCCCGCTCTGTGTTTCCCGCTCTCAGTTTCCCGCTCTGAGTCTGCAAATGAGTGAGTCATGCCCTTTGCATTTTGCAGACTAATCTGTATAGCTATGAGCTGTGCTGTTAACTCCTTCTGTGCTGCAAGCTGTAGGCTGCTGGCACAGTGCTATGCAACTCCAGCAAACATTTTACTTTTATTAAAGTCATGCTGGCACCTGTAGTGCCACAGTTGATTTGGGCTGCAGTTTCAGGCTATCACATGCACCCCTGCTGAAATCTTGCGTGTCCTCACGCAACAGCAGTTTTCAACATAACATATAATGACAGTACATGTGACAAAAAAAACAACAATCACATATTCAGGAAAACATGGCATGTCAAACATCACATTACATACAAATCACATATTCTGTTGCGGTTTTCAAACGAGTTACAGTCCAGAGTCACATGTGATAGTAAAATGTTCCAGACATCTTGTGGCAATTGCGCCAAACACAGAGAACCTGCCCTCGCCTGCCCTTGTCTCCCCCCACGTCTGGGTCAAAAGAGACAGGTGGCTCTCGTGGGCCCCTCCCATTAAACAAGTTTCTCCAACTTTAGGAAAATAGATATAGGGGACTACATTCCCCTTGCGATCCTTGGCTCTTTCGGACACTCAGAAATGGCCAAACACAGTGCCCCCAAGGGTGTTGCTCCGACCGGGTGCACTGCATAGTCCCGATGTCCTGTGACATGAGTTCCACCTCCACAAATATTGCCCTTAGAGCCCCACGTTGGTAACCATGGTTGCTCGTATCCTGTTCGCGGACGCCAAATGTGATAGCCCACTGGTATTAGGTGTGCAAAATCTGCAGTCACTGTGTATAGTGCATCACACTTACTCTGCCCCGGCTTGTCATGGGTTCAGGCACAGTTACCAGAGGGTCTCCTGAAGAATCAGGTCTTTAACTACAAGTACATTGTGGGTGTGGACTACAGGTGTCGGTGCAGCGCATAAAGAATTGGGCGCCAGCCCATCTCAGATAAACAGCATAAAGTTTATTTAAACATCAAACAGGGAGATTGCAGGGATAACTTGTGAACACTCCTCCAGCACAAAGCATAAGTTACAGTGGATCACACATCAGGGCACCTCCTCCAGCGCATCGCTTAGTCGCAGCGGCATATACATGGCAAACAGCATTACGTACCAGGGCATTCTGTGACCAGTAGTGCTACACATCAGGTGACCGTCTCTCTCTCTTACTTAGCGAGGATTCTTTTCCTTGGGGGCGCTTACTCACGCCGCGTGGCTTTCCGACCACTTCGCCCAGATACCTCTCGAGATACTTTTCCATGGGGGCGCTTACTCGCGCCGCGTGGCTTCCGACCACTTCACCCAGATACCTCTTGAGACTCACACCATTAGCACACTTTTCTCTTGGCATCACCCTTTCGCTGGATTCTGCATACTGCTGCTCTCACACTGCGATGTCTCCCTCTGTCATCAAGTGCTTTGCTGTGGCTGGCATCACTCCCCACCTAAACATGTGGGGAGCCCTCACTGGGGCTACATCTTTCTGGCTAAATTCACCTCACTGCATACTTGCCTACCTGACCCTCTCCATGAGGGAGAAAATGCTCTGTTCCTGGACTTTCCTGGTAATGTATGATTGCCATCACCTGTGGTGAAACACCTTTCTTATCAATTACCTAGCTCACCACAGGTGATGGCAATCATACATTACCAGGAAAGACCAGGAACAGAGCATTTTCTCCCTCATGGAGAGGGTCAGGTAGGCAAGTATGCCTCACTGTCTGCTCACTCTCCTCACTGACTGTCCTCTCCCTAGGCTGCTGCAAGACAACCTTTTTATAACCCTGCATTCCCAGGTACACATTCTATCTGGGATTTCCCGCTCTGTGTTTCCCGCTCTCAGTTTCCCGCTCTGAGTCTGCAAATGAGTGAGTCATGCCCTTTGCATTTTGCAGACTAATCTGTATAGCTATGAGCTGTGCTGTTAACTCCTTCTGTGCTGCAAGCCGTAGGCTGCTGGCACAGTGCTATGCAACTCCAGCAAACATTTTACTTTTATTAAAGTCATGCTGGCACCTGTAGTGCCACAGTTGATTTGGGCTGCAGTTTCAGGCTATCACATTGTGTGCACTCTTCTCCTGCCATCAGCGGAGCTTGAAAATGGTGGGTGGGAGTGCCTAGGGAAATGCTACTCAAATGACGCAGATCGAATGTTCCATCATACAATGCATCGTATGTACATAAACAAGGTACGATGTGCATACAATTATGACAGATAGCATGGACTACACATATAATCTGAGGATATGACATTGGACCCACGGTGCCGCGCATTGCATCGCAATCGTACCCAAAACATATGCAATGTGCACATGCTGCAGCGTATGAGGTGTCGAAATCGTGTATTTGTACACAATATCGACCTAGTGTATGGCCACCAAGTTCTAAGGGTTTACTCATTATCAGTGTCTTTTAGATTTTTACGTTAATCCAATCCTCTCTGCACTCTGTTATTTGGCCAACCAGGAAAAGAGTAACAGTAAAGTGAGACTCCATGGCACGGTAACCCAATTATGGTCATATCTGATGATTCAATGATACTTAAATAAGATGTCATTTTTGTTCTTCTTTTTCAGGCTGCTGGAAATACCATTATTTCAATCCTTTTTATTATGAATCTACTGGTGTTCTGTGTGTCCATCTCTGCTTCTGTGTATAGCTGCCGTGCTGTAGAACAGGTGCCATCAAACATCTTCCAGGTACAGTAAGGAGAAGTTGAGAAAAAACAGTGGTTTGTATATAGTGCTGTACTGTCAAAATGCATAGGATGCAGTATTAGGAAGAACACCCTCTGCATGATCCCGGAGAGCAGGTGAGGTGAGCTAAACAGTAAGACAATTGCTCTTTATTTTATAAATGGGGGCCAGCTACTGATAGATTTGGGGGCACCCTTAGGATGTTGAATTATTTGTAGCAGTAAGGTCTTTTCAGGTTTCACAAATTGCTCCCTCGCCAACTGTTACATGACTAATCTAAAGGAGAACATGGCTGAAATTCCATCATGTCTGCATTTAGCATTGCTTACAGGGCCGTTTCTAGCCAATTTGGCTCCCAGTGCGAGATTTAAAAATGCGCCTCCCCCCCCATTCACATAAGAAAAAATGCGCCCCCCCATAGATATAAAGAGGAAAAGTATGCGTGCGCCGAAGGCACGCGCGCTCCCGACAAGGGTGTGTGACCTCATTAAAATGGGCGTGGCTTTGTTAAGATGGGCGTGGCCTCATCTGATCTCATCATCACGTCCACCACAGGATAAAAAAAAAAAAAAAGTCCTCATTTTACACATTACAGCAGGCAAGTGTCCCCATTTTACACAGCACGGTAGGCAAGTTACCCCATTTTCCACATTGCGGCAGGCATGTGTCCCCATTTTACACATTGTGGCAGGAAAGTGTCCCCATTTTACACATTGCGGCAGGCACGTGCCCCAATTTTACACAGTACAACAGGCAAGTGTCCCCATTTTACACATTCCGGCAGGCAAGTGTCCCCATTTTACACATTCCGGCAGACAGGTGTCCCCATTTTACACATTCCGGCAGACAGGTGTCCCCATTTTACACAGTATGGCAGGTGGTGGTGGGGGGGAGGGAGAGAGAGAGAAGGAGAGGGGCTGACTTACATTTGAAGCGGTTCTTCCCGCTCTTCAGCCGTCTCTCCCTCGTCTGCGCAGCGCTGGGCGGCTTGGCTCCCCCTTCTCCCTCCTCCTGAGTGCCCAGCTCGGGGGGGGGGGGGTTCGCGGAATGACGCGTTTGTGTTGTGACGTCACGACGCAAACGCGTCATTCCGCGATAACCCGCCCCCGAATTGGGCACTTGGGAGGAGAGGGGAGGGGGTTTGAAAGTGCTCAGCAAGTGCCGCAGCGGGCGCCCTGTGCGGTTGCACGGCTCGCCCACCGCAAGAAACGGCACTGATTGCTTAGCTTAAAGCTCTAGACTTGGACAATGAGGATACTACTGTACCTGTGTTTGCCAAAACTAAACAGTCTCTCCTGTGCATTTTATTTTATTACAGCATATACAGTAATATACAGATTTAGGTATTCCCTGTAGCAGACTGTCCCTATTGTTGTTTTACACTGCCCCCTTAAGCTATATTTTTAGTTTCTAACACATTGATTAAGAATGTCTGTCCTAAGTACTTGCCCCACAGAACATACACATTGACGTGCGGTGAGGTGAGGCAGAGCCTTTCCTGTCCTACTAACGTTTGTGCCAGAATTTTGACTGTATAAAGCATATGAAAAATACAGAGAATATATTAGAAATATCTTCTCTGTATTATTCTAATAATTTTTATAGTCAAAACTCTGTCCTATCTATAATGCCCACATGAACCATTTGGCTCATATATGTAAATCTGGCTCTGGTACTTGCCAGTGCCTCCTCAGCCATTTAGCTCACTGCACATCCCTGGTACAAATACATAAAATACCTAAGAACTTCACTTTATACACTTATGTTCCAGTTGTAGCGTCAAATCCTCCCCAGTGCCACTAGCACCAATCAGAACACTTCATCACCTGGAAGCCTTAAGTGAGTCATATGAACCAAGAGCTCTACAAACAGGTTATGGGCCTTACCAGAAGGCTTGTTCCATCCAGATTTATTATCTTATACTTATGTAAGTATCTGTAGGGCTACAACAGCTGCATCAGTAGTATGGGCTGTGGTGTCACAAGGCAGGTACGGGGGGTGCGGCCCGCACTCGGGTGTGACACCAGGAGGGGGGTTACACCAAATGTCAGCTCCTCCGCAGTGTCAGGAGCCAGGTGCTGCAGTGAGCAAGTCTCCTACAGCACCCAGCTCCTGTCATAGAAGAGGAGCAGACAGCACACGGAGACTGTCTCTGGGGGAAGCCCAGCATCTGCGGAGACGCTGGGCATGCCCCCAGAGTGACGATTCCGGGATCCCCGCAAAGCCACGCCCCTCTGAGTATGGGCACTTATTCCTGCCCCATCATGGGTGCAAAAGATCTGTCATAAACACAGTCATCAGAATAGTAGGGAACTCTAGTTACATGCCCAGTTGCCCACGACACTCCCATGGGATGGGCCTCTTGCGTTTGTCCACAGTGTCACCACCCCTTTGCTGCCCATTTCCAGGACAAAGAGATCCAGCCAACAACTGACCACCTCAGAGACACAAAAATGTGTAAAATTGCTACTGAGCATATTCAGGTTGCGACAAGTCACTATTTGCCTCCGTATAGGGAGCTACATGTGATTCAGAATCAGGCCATATATGTTTTACCTGTTCATTTGTACAGTCAGGGCATCATATGAGTATTGATTTCCCAGCATAATCTTCACAGTTTTGCATTCTCCTATAAACATGTTTTAATATTCTTGGCTGTAAATGAGGGCAAAGAAAGATCCCAATAGTCGGATTGTATTCCGCATAGGATTTATATTAGTAACAATCGAGATAGTTAGACCAACATATCATGTAGAGTAGCAGGGATGATAACTTATACAGATGTGTCCTCTCACATTTTTGCTCCATGCACTACAAGTCGTGTTACACATAACGCTTGAGTGCTGTGTGCATCAGTAGTGCCGAGCAGTGATTACTGCTGAATAAAATGATATGCAGCATGCCTATATTCTGTGTGTGACTGCGACTGTATTTGCATACAAAAATAGGGGGGGAAGTAAGGGGAGTGCAGGAGGTTACCAATAAACATCAATATGTTCAATAGATAATCGATCTATCATCAGTGGATAAATGTATTAAAAATGGATAATGGAAATATCAAGATTTTAAAAGGATAACTATTCAATGAACAGGAATCGAAATGTACATTACATATATAACATATGGTATGGATAATAAACCCCTTTAATCCCTGAAAAACCTCATTTTAATCCGTCTGCAGTACGGAGTATATGTTTCAAATGGACTTATCCTTGATAGGAATTGATGTTAAATATTGTGAAATATATTTTGTGAACACCAGTCTGTGGCTTACTGTGACAAGCAGTCTTCTGCTAGCTGGCCAACCTTTGTGAGGCTAATAGGATCTTTAAAGTTTCTCACCGGTGGATATTGTAGCCTTATCCGTGCATGGCCATAAGGCCGCGTTTAGGTTGTCCGGGTGACTCCCTGACAGGTCTGTTCACGCGTCGGCTCACTAACTTTCAAAGCCGTGTCAGTCAGGTCTCGGTGCTTCCGCAATGTTTCGTTCTGCTGACTGGGTGTTTCTCCCGATATGTCCGCTCACTATGTACCACGGAACTTCACAGTGAGATTAGGTGGTGTGGGTTGTCACCCAGTATTCTTCTAATAATTGTATCAAAGAATCGGTTCAGCAATGCGGCAGAGAAGTGTTTGCAGGGAGAATGGGGTCACAGACAGAGCTCCTTACGCGTTTCTCAACCTTTATGACTGGTCGTTTCAACAGAGGAGGGTAGTTTTGCATACAAAATGTTATGGTAAAGTGTTTTCAGATGCAGATACCACCGTAATTACACACAGAATATAGCCATGCTTACCATTTTATGCATACCTCCCCTGTATACCATTTTAATCAGCAGAAGACTGCCCGTGTGTCCTATTGCACTACTGTGCAATTAAGACGCATTTTTGAAGAAAAACAGAAAAATAGGCTCCAGGCGCTACTGAGTCCCGCCACGACATGGCATGTCTTGGAAGGCTGTTTAGCGTGACTGTAGCAAGGATGTAAGAGGACTGTTTACTCAGGAGGAAGATAGGGGGTCGTTCCAAGTTGCTCGCTAGCTGCCATTGTTCACTGCTTAGCGATCAGTGGAAAAAAACGGCTAATCTGCGCATGCGTATGCATCGTAATGCGTACGCACGTCATACGGGTACGAAGTCCTTTGTGGTTTTGCACTGGTTCTAGCGTCAATTCCAATCGCACAACCGATCGCAAGGAGATTGATAGGAAGAGGACATTTCTGGGTGTCAACTGACCGTTTTCTGGGAGTATTTGGAAAAACGCAGGCGTGGCCGGGCATTTGCTGGGCGGGTATCTGACATCATTACCGTGTCACTCGTCACAGTAATCATCGCACAGGATAAGTAACTGCAGGGCTGGTCTTGTTTTGCACAAAATGTGTTTGCAGGCGCTCTGCTGCACAGGCGTTCGCACTCCTGCAAAGCGAAAATACACTCCCCAGTGGGCGGCGACTATGCGTTTGCACGGCTGCTAAAAACTGCTAGCGAGCGATCAACTTGGAATGACCCCCATTGTACAGTATGTGCAGTATCTCTCTATAACCATTATTGTTTTAAAAACCACATTAACTCCATACTGTTTGAGAGATGACATTGTTATATGTACACAGTATATTATTGACCTTCAGTTAGTACAGACCACACCCATTTAAAGAACTTACCCTTACATTAGAGATAATGAAGTAGCTGCTCTGCATCTGTGAGACTCTTATATTCACTGAATAGGATCCTTCATGTGTTTATATACTCTTTTTCTGCATAAGTAAGAAGTGAATATCATCAGGGCCGGCAACAGTTGGGGTCAAAGGGGACACCTGTACTAGGCCCCAAGGATCAGAGGGGACCCAAGGATAAGCCACTAAGTGCCTGGCAGTGATGTGAGCATCTTGTCCAAATAGGGCAGTGAGCTGTAGGCGGTGTGGGCGCAGCCTCAGAGTGACGGGAGCCTCTCACACACAGTGACTGTGTGGCCAGGGTCGGACTAGCCCACAGGGGCACCAGGGAAACCACCGGTAGGCCCCACTGCCTGGGGGCCCACTCCTTCCTCTAGGGATCAGGTTCCAGACTGTGCACTTGTATTATACATGGTAGATATGTTGCATTACACTGCACTAGACTATTGTGTATTTCAAGCCTCTGTGGAGGCTGGCCACACCTCCTTTGTAGGCTGGCCACACCCTTAAGTATGGGCCCCTATCACTGCATTCCCCCGGTGGGCCCTTCATGCCCCAGTCCGACACTGTGTGCGGCGCAAGTGTGCGCCCACTCTTCTGGGTCCAGCTCTGTTGCAGGCAGTTATGGTACATGGCAGCAGCTCTGCAGGCCAGGATTCCCATGCCCTGCGCCGGCCTCTTCTGGCGGCATGTGAGTGCCGCATGGTACCTGCTGTGCGATGTTCGGGTCCGAATACTGGGGAGTGCAGCTCAGGTGAGTCTCTCCTTGGGGTAAGAGTGGATTGGTGAGTGGAAACCAGGGACGTGCGGTGAGCTAAATAGCTCAGGAGGCACTGGCTGGCACCAGAGCCAGATTTTCATGCAATATATAATCCAAAATGTACATCTGGGCATGATACACAGGTGCAGCAGTAGAAACTCCTGGAAATTTGGTGAGATTTGATCAGAGATATGCCCAAAAGATAGACATGGGAGGCACTGCCTCACCTGCCATAGACTTTTTACTCCAGAGTTTTGGCTTTAAAAATTATTAGACTAATGCAATTGCAAAGAAGATATTTCAAACATATTCTTTGTATTTTTCATATACTTTATACAGTCAAAACTCTGCCACAAACGTTAGTATGACAGGAAAGGCTCTGCCTCACCCCACCGCACGTCACTGGTGGAAACAGGGCTTTGGGATGGGGTGGGGGATCTGGGAATGCAGCATGGAGACATTGGGGAGACACAGACTGTGAAGTGTGTGGGAGGAAGGAGAGAAGGAGACACAGACTGGTGTGTGTGGTGAGGAAGGAGAGATATACACATTTATATACGTGTATAGATAAATAAATATATATATATATATATATATATATATATTTATTAATAGTTTCTTATATAGCACAGCAAATTCTGTTTCACTTTTATATATATATATATATATATATATAAAACAGTCTATTGCCCGACACTCCCCCTTAATCAATGAAGTGTAGGTGCTCCGGTGCCCTCCACGGTATTGTCTACTTTACAGAAAATTCCAGTGTGGGCGGCACTCAGGATACTGAATCGTTAGTTGAAAAAGGTCATCTTTATTGCGTCATCGTCCCAGACATCGGACAATGATGCAATAAAGATTACCTTTTTCAACTAATGATTCAGTCTCCTGAGTGCCACCTACACTGGAATATTATATATATATATATATATATATATATACTTTCCATGCAGCAGGCGGCACTCAGAGACTGTATACACGTAGTGAAAATGCAAAAAAAACCTAAGGGTGTGCTTTAATGTGTAACGTTTTGGGGACCTCTCCCCTTCTTCAGACAACACAACATGTGAAAACTAGAGATGAGCGCCTGAAATTTTTCGGGTTTTGTGTTTTGGTTTTGGGTTCGGTTCCGCGGCCGTGTTTTGGGTTCGAACGCGTTTTGGCAAAACCTCACCGAATTATTTTTGTCGGATTCGGGTGTGTTTTGGATTCGGGTGTTTTTTTCCAAAAACACTAAAAAACAGCTTAAATCATAGAATTTGGGGGTCATTTTGATCCCAAAGTATTATTAACCTCAAAAACCATAATTTACACTCATTTTCAGTCTATTCTGAATACCTCACACCTCACAATATTATTTTTAGTCCTAAAATTTGCACCGAGGTCGCTGTGTGAGTAAGATAAGCGACCCTAGTGGCCGACACAAACACCGGGCCCATCTAGGAGTGGCACTGCAGTGTCACGCAGGATGTCCCTTCCAAAAAACCCTCCCCAAACAGCACATGACGCAAAGAAAAAAAGAGGCGCAATGAGGTAGCTGTGTGAGTAAGATTAGCGACCCTAGTGGCCGACACAAACACCGGGCCCATCTAGGAGTGGCACTGCAGTGTCACGCAGGATGGCCCTTCCAAAAAACCCTCCCCAAACAGCACATGACGCAAAGAAAAAAAGAGGCGCAATGAGGTAGCTGACTGTGTGAGTAAGATTAGCGACCCTAGTGGCCGACACAAACACCGGGCACATCTAGGAGTGGCACTGCAGTGTCACGCAGGATGTCCCTTCCAAAAAACCCTCCCCAACCAGCACATGATGCAAAGAAAAAAAGAGGCGCAATGAGGTAGCTGTGTGAGTAAGATTAGCGACCCTAGTGGCCGACACAAACACCGGGCACATCTAGGAGTGGCACTGCAGTGTCACGCAGGATGTCCCTTCCAAAAAACCCTCCCCAAACAGCACATGACGCAAAGAAAAAAAGAGGCTTTTTACTGATATTTGGTGTTTTGGATTTGACATGCTCTGTACTATGACATTGGGCATCGGCCTTGGCAGACGACGTTGCTGGCATTTCATCGTCTCGGCCATGACTAGTGGCAGCAGCTTCAGCACGAGGTGGAAGTGGATCTTGATCTTTCCCTAATTTTGGAACCTCAACTTTTTTGTTCTCCATATTTTATAGGCAGAACTAAAAGGCACCTCAGGTAAACAATGGAGATGGATGGATTGGATACTAGTATACAATTATGGACGGACTGCCACGGTTAGGTGGTATAAAAAAACCACGGTTAGGTGGTATATAATACAATTATGGATGGACGGACTGCCTGCCGAGTGCCGACACAGAGGTAGCCACAGCCGTGAACTACCGCACTGTACACTGGTTGATAAAGAGATAGTAGTATACTCGTAACAACTAGTATGACAACGGTATAAAGAATGAAAAAAAAACCACGGTTAGGTGGTATATATTATAATACAATTATGGTTGGACGGACTGCCTGCCGAGTGCCGACACAGAGGTAGCCACAGCCGTGAACTACCGCACTGTACACTGGTTGATAAAGAGATAGTAGTATACTCGTAACAACTAGTATGACGACGGTATAAAGAATGAAAAAAAAACCACGGTTAGGTGGTATATATTATAATACAATTATGGTTGGACGGACTGCCTGCCGAGTGCCGACACAGAGGTAGCCACAGCCGTGAACTACCGCACTGTACACTGGTTGATAAAGAGATAGTAGTATACTCGTAACAACTAGTATGACGACGGTATAAAGAATGAAAAAAAAACCACGGTTAGGTGGTATATATTATAATACAATTATGGATGGACGGACTGCCTGCCGAGTGCCGACACAGAGGTAGCCACAGCCGTGAACTACCGCACTGTACACTGGTTGATAAAGAGATAGTAGTATACTCGTAACAACTAGCATGACGACGGTATAAAGAATGAAAAAAAAACCACGGTTAGGTGGTATATATTATAATACAATTATGGTTGGACGGACTGCCTGCCGAGTGCCGACACAGAGGTAGCCACAGCCGTGAACTACCGCACTGTACACTGGTTGATAAAGAGATAGTAGTATACTCGTAACAACTAGTATGACGACGGTATAAAGAATGAAAAAAAAACCACGGTTAGGTGGTATATAATACAATTATGGTTGGACGGACTGCCTGCCGAGTGCCGACACAGAGGTAGCCACAGCCGTGAACTACCGCACTGTACACTGGTTGATAAAGAGATAGTAGTATACTCGTAACAACTAGTATGACGACGGTATAAAGAATGAAAAAAAAACCACGGTTAGGTGGTATATATTATAATACAATTATGGTTGGACGGACTGCCTGCCGAGTGCCGACACAGAGGTAGCCACAGCCGTGAACTACCGCACTGTACACTGGTTGATAAAGAGATAGTAGTATACTCGTAACAACTAGTATGACGACGGTATAAAGAATGAAAAAAAAACCACGGTTAGGTGGTATATATTATAATACAATTATGGATGGACGGACTGCCTGCCGAGTGCCGACACAGAGGTAGCCACAGCCGTGAACTACCGCACTGTACACTGGTTGATAAAGAGATAGTAGTATACTCGTAACAACTAGTATGACGACGGTATAAAGAATGAAAAAAAAACCACGGTTAGGTGGTATATAATACAATTATGGTTGGACGGACTGCCTGCCGAGTGCCGACACAGAGGTAGCCACAGCCGTGAACTACCGCACTGTACACTGGTTGATAAAGAGATAGTAGTATACTCGTAACAACTAGTATGACGACGGTATAAAGAATGAAAAAAAAACCACGGTTAGGTGGTATATATTATAATACAATTATGGATGGACGGACTGCCTGCCGAGTGCCGACACAGAGGTAGCCACAGCCGTGAACTACCGCACTGTACTGTGTCTGCTGCTAATATAGACTGGTTGATAAAGAGATAGTATACAATACTACTAATATACTGGTGGTCAGGCACTGGTCACCACTAGTCACACTGGCAGTGGCACTCCTGCAGCAAAAGTGTGCACTGTTTAATTTTAATATAATATTATTTATCATGTACTCCTGGCTCCTGCTATAACAACCTGCAGTGCTCCCCAGTCTCCCCCACAATTATAAGCTTTATATACAATACATTGATGTGCAGCACACTGGGCTGAGCAGTGCACACAGACTGAGTCACTGTGTGACTGTGTATCGTTTTTTTCAGGCAGAGAACGGATATATTAAATAAAACAAACAACTGCACTGTCTCTGGTGGTCACTGGTCACTGTGGTCGTCAGTCACTAAACTCTGTCTGCACTCTCTTCTAATCTACAGTATCACAGCAATCTCTCTCTCTCTCTCTTCTAAATCTAATCTAAATGGAGAGGACGCCAGCCACGTCCTCTCCCTATCAATCTCAATGCACGTGTGAAAATGGCGGCGACGCGCGGCTCCTTATATAGAATCCGAGTCTCGCGAGAATCCGACAGCGTCATGATGACGTTCGGGCGCGCTCGGGTTAACCGAGCAAGGCGGGAAGATCCGAGTCGCTCGGACCCGTGAAAAAAAAAGTGAAGTTCGTGCGGGTTCGGATTCAAAGAAACCGAACCCGCTCATCTCTAGTGAAAACAGTGACAATATGTATTTTACAACCAAAAGAACCTTACCCCCCTCTTGCCTCACAGTGTGCTGCCAGGTCCCGCCGGGGCGCCTTCCCACAGCAAGCACTTCAAGTCGCGGCTCCCTCGACGCACTGGAAGTGACGTCACCCATCTGGCACCGTGGACTATGGTAACACACTGAAACAAAACAGTGTATGAACATCCACTTAGTGCAAATTACATTTACAATATGAAATACATATGCGCAGAGCAAATAAAAATCCAGTGTAGGGATGCATATATTAAAACCATGCATCATAAGGTGTAACAACAACACATCTAAAAAAACATATTATTGGTAAAAAGTGCCCACAGAAAAATACATCAGACCATATCAATGCATATCCTCCTAAGGCAGAGCACATTTCTGATGTAATTGTAATATAAAATTACAATTATAAAACTGGAAACACTATCTGTTATTCACATATAGCTGAGTGAGTGCTGCCCCCTACTGGTAAAGCCACAAAATGATTTAAGGTTAAATGTAATGTAGTATAAAAGTTAATTATAATAAACCACTAAAAGACTGCTGACTTTTCTTAAAATCATAAAATTATCATTATAAAAAGTGAAGAAGACTGAGGGATTCATTGAGGCATTTGGGCGCAACACAGTCCAGCCGAAAAATCCATCTGGATTCAAGTTGCAATAGTAATTTGCCACAATCACCTCCACGTCATGATGCTGGAACGTGGTCAATGGCTTTATACTTAAGACTGGACAAATTATGTTTATGCTGTGCAAAATGGCGAGCCACAGGTTGCTCACTGGTTGCAGTGTGCAAAGCCCCTCTAATGGCAGACCTATGTTGGGTTAGATGTACTTTTAGTTCCCCACATAATATATGCCACACGTACTTATAATAACATACAGTGCCTTGCTAAGGTATTCACCCTCCCTTGGCTTTTTACCTATTTTGTTACATTACAACCTATAATTAAATTTAAAAAAAATTATCTGAATTTTATGTGATGGATCTGCACAAAATAGTCTAAGTTGGTGAAGTGAAATAAGAAAAATTTATATAAAAAATAATTTTTATAAAATTGGCATGTGCATATGTATTCACACCTTTTGCTATGAAGCCCCTCAAAAGTACTGGTGCAACCAATTACCTTCAGAAGTCCCATAATTAGTGAAATGAAGTCCACCTCTGTGCAATCTAAGTGTCACATGATCTGTCAGTATAAACACACCTTTTCTGAAAGGCCCCAGAGGCTGCAACACCACTAAGCAAGAGCCATCACACCATGAAGACCAAGGAGCTCTCCAAACAAGTCAGGGACAAAGTTGTTGAGAAGTACAAGTCAGGGTTGGGTTATAAAAAAATATGCAAATCTTTGATGATCCCCCAGAGCACCATCAAATCCATCATCTTCAAATGGAAAGAACATGGTACCACAACAAACCTGTCAAGAGCGGGATGGCCACCAAAATTCACAGACCGGGCAAGGAGGGCATTAATCGGAGAGGCAGCACAGAGACTAAAGGTAACCCCGAAGGAGCTGCAGAGTTACACAGCAGAGACTGCTGTATCTGCGCATGTGACCACAATAAGCCATACACTCCATAGAGTTGGGCTTTATGGAAGAGTGGCCAGAAAAAAGCCATTACTTAGTGTTAAAAATAAGAAGGCACGTTTTGAGTTTGCCAAAAGGCATGTGGATGACTCCCCAAATATATGAAGGAAGGTGCTCTGGTCAGATGAGACTAAAATTGAACTTTTCGGCCACCAAGGAAAACGCTATGTCTGGTGCAAACTAGTGATGAGCGGGTTCGGATCCTCGGGATCCGAACCCACCCGAACTTCACCTTTTTTTTCACGGGTCCGAGCGACTCGGATCCTCCCGCCTTGCTCGGTTAACCCGAGCGCGCCCGAACGTCATCATCCCGTTGTCGGATTCTTGCAAGATTCGGATTCTATATAAGGAGCCGCGCGTCGCCGCCATTTTCACACGTGCATTGAGATTGATAGGGAGAGGACGTGGCTGGCGTCCTCTCCGTTATAGTAGAAAAAGACTGAGTATAAAGACTGAGTGACTTACTTATAATTGTGGGGAGGATTGGGGACGGGGAGCAGCTGTTAGGGAGTACAGTGCAGGGTTTTGATTATACCACCAGTGAGTTTAATCCTTTGTTTATTTCTCTGCCTGAAAAAAACGCTCCACCATATCTGTGCTCACTCAGTGTGCTGCACTGCTGCATGATATATCTGTGCTGAGTACACTGCTCACACTGCCTAATTGTGGGGACTGGGGAGCAGTTATAGCAGGAGTACAGTGCACAGTTTTGCTGACAGTGACCACCAGTCCAGTATACGTTTGTCTGCCTGAAAAACACTCCTGTCTGTGGTGGCTTTTTTTTTCTTCATACTAGTTTAGCAGTCTGCTGACAGTGTCCACCAAGTCCGTTATTATTTATTATACAGTATATTATATTTATTTTATATATATCTAGCAGTATGGTAGGCCACGGCTGTACCTACCTCTGTGTCGTCAGTGCACTCGTCGTCCATAAGTAATATAATACTATACTATCCATCCATCTACATTGTATACCTGTGGTGGCTTTTTTTTTCTTCATACTAGTTTAGCAGTCTGCTGACAGTGTCCACCAGGTCCGTTATTATATTATACAGTATATTATATATATATATAAGCAGTACGGTAGGCCACGGCTGTACCTATCTCTGTGTCATCAGTGCACTCGTCGTCCATAAGTAATATAATACTATACTATCCATCCATCTACATTGTATACCTGTGGTGGCTTTTTTTTTCTTCATACTAGTTTAGCAGTCTGCTGACAGTGTCCACCAGGTCCGTTATACAGTGTATAATATATATAAGCAGTACGGTAGGCCACGGCTGTACCTACCTCTGTGTTGTCAGTGCACTCGTCGTCCATAAGTAATATAATACTATACTATCCATCCATCTACATTGTATACCTGTGGCGGCTTTTTTTTTCTTCATACTAGTTTAGCAGTCTGCTGACAGTGTCCACCAGGTCCGCTATTATATTATACAGTATGTTATATATATATAAGCAGTACGGTAGGCCACGGCTGTACCTACCTCTGTGTCGTCAGTGCACTCGTCGTCCATAAGTAATATAATACTATACTATCCATCCATCTACATTGTATACTTTAAAGATGTGCACCGGAAATTTTTAGGGTTTTGTGTTTTGGTTTTGGGTTCGGTTCCGTGGCCGTGTTTTGGGTTCGAACGCGTTTTGGCAAAACCTCACCGAATTTTTTTTGTCGGATTCGGGTGTGTTTTGGATTCGGGTGTTTTTTTCAAAAAACCCTAAAAAACAGCTTAAATCATAGAATTTGGGGGTCATTTTGATCCCAAAGTATTATTAACCTCAATAACAATAATTTCCACTCATTTTCAGTCTATTCTGAACACCTCACACCTCACAATATTATTTTTAGTCCTAAAATTTGCACCGAGGTCGCTGGATGACTAAGCTCAGCGACCCAAGTGGCCGACACAAACACCTGGCCCATCTAGGAGTGGCACTGCAGTGTCACGCAGGATGGCCCTTCCAAAAAACACTCCCCAAACAGCACATGACGCAAAGAAAAAAAGAGGCGCAATGAGGTAGCTGTGTGACTAAGCTCAGCGACCCTAGTGGCCGACACAAACACCTGGCCCATCTAGGAGTGGCACTGCAGTGTCACGCAGGATGGCCCTTCCAAAAAACACTCCTTAAACAGCACATGACGCAAAGAAAAATGAAAGAAAAAAGAGGTGCAAGATGGAATTGTCCTTGGGCCCTCCCACCCACCCTTATGTTGTATAAACAGGACATGCACACTTTAACCAACCCATCATTTCAGTGACAGGGTCTGCCACACGACTGTGACTGAAATGACGGGTTGGTTTGGACCCCCACCAAAAAAGAAGCAATTAATCTCTCCTTGCACAAACTGGCTCTACAGAGGCAAGATGTCCACCTCATCATCATCCTCCGATTCATCACCGTGTACATCCCCCTCCTCACAGATTATCAATTCGTCCCCACTGGAATCCACCATCACAGCTCCCTGTGTACTTTGTGGAGGCAATTGCTGCTGGTGAATGTCTCCATGGAGGAATTGATTATAATTCATTTTAATGAACATCATCTTCTCCACATTTTCTGGAAGTAACCTCGTACGCCGATTGCTGACAAGGTGAGCGGCGGCACTAAACACTCTTTCGGAGTACACACTTGTGGGAGGGCAACTTAGGTAGAATAAAGCCAGTTTGTGCAAGGGCCTCCAAATTGCCTCTTTTTCCTGCCAGTATACGTACGGACTGTCTGACGTGCCTACTTGGATGCGGTCACTCATATAATCCTCCACCATTCTTTCAATGGGGAGAGAATCATATGCAGTGACAGTAGACGACATGTCCGTAATCGTTGTCAGGTCCTTCAGTCCGGACCAGATGTCAGCATCAGCAGTCGCTCCAGACTGCCCTGCATCACCGCCAGCAGGTGGGCTCGGAATTCTGAGCCTTTTCCTCGCACCCCCAGTTGCGGGAGAATGTGAAGGAGGAGATGTTGACAGGTCGCGTTCCGCTTGACTTGACAATTTTCTCACCAGCAGTTCTTTGAACCCCTGCAGACTTGTGTCTGCCGGAAAGAGAGATACAACGTAGGTTTTAAATCTAGGATCGAGCACGGTGGACAAAATGTAGTGCTCTGATTTCAACAGATTGACCACCCGTGAATCCTTGTTAAGCGAATTAAGGGCTCCATCCACAAGTCCCACATGCCTAGCGGAATCGCTCAGTGTTAGCTCCTCCTTCAATGTCTCCAGCTTCTTCTGCAAAAGCCTGATGAGGGGAATGACCTGACTCAGGCTGGCAGTGTCTGAACTGACTTCACGTGTGGCAAGTTCAAAAGGTTGCAGAACCTTGCACAACGTTGAAATCATTCTCCACTGCGCTTGAGACAGGTGCATTCCACCTCCTATATCGTGCTCAGTTGTATAGGCTTGAATGGCCTTTTGCTGCTCCTCCAACCTCTGAAGCATATAGAGGGTTGAATTCCACCTCGTTACCACTTCTTGCTTCAGATGATGGCAGGGCAGGTTCGGGCGTTTTTGGTGTTGCTCCAGTCTTCTGTACGTGGTGCCTGTACGCCGAAAGTGTCCCGCAATTCTTCTGGCCACCGACAGCATCTCTTGCACGCCCCTCTCGTTTTTTAAATAATTCTGCACCACTAAATTCAAGGTATGTGCAAAATATGGGACGTGCTGGAATTTGCCCATATTTAATGCACACACAATATTGCTGGCGTTGTCCGATGCCACAAATCCACAGGAGAGTCCAATTGGGGTAAGCCATTCTGCGATGATCTTCCTCAGTTGCCGTAAGAGGTTTTTAGCTGTGTGCGTATTCTGGAAAGCGGTGATACAAAGCGTAGCCTGCCTAGGAAAGAGTTGGCGTTTGCGAGATGCTGCTACTGGTGCCGCCGCTGCTGTTCTTGCGGCGGGAGTCAATACATCTACCCAGTGGGCTGTCACAGTCATATAGTCCTGAGTCTGCCCTGCTCCACTTGTCCACATGTCCGTGGTTAAGTGGACATTGGGTACAACTGCATTTTTTAGGACACTGGTGAGTCTTTTTCTGAGGTCTGTGTACATTTTCGGTATCGCCTGCCTAGAGAAATGGAACCTAGATGGTATTTGGTACCGGGGACACAGTACCTCAAACAAGTCTATAGTTGGCTCTGCAGTAATGATAGATACCGGAACCACGTTTCTCACCGCCCAGGATGCCAAGGCCTCAGTTATCCGCTTTGCAGCAGGATGACTGCTGTGATATTTAATCTTCCTCGCAAAGGACTGTTGGACAGTCAATTGCTTGGTGGAAGTAGAAAAAGTGGTCTTACGACTTCCCCTCTGGGATGACCATCGACTCCCAGCAGCAACAACAGCAGCGCCAGCAGCAGTAGGCGTTACACGCAAGGATGCATCGGAGGAATCCCAGGCAGGAGAGGACTCGTCAGAATTGCCAGTGACATGGCCTGCAGGACTATTGGCATTCCTGGGGAAGGAGGAAATTGACACTGAGGGAGTTGGTGGGGTGGTTTGCGTGAGCTTGGTTACAAGAGGAAGGGATTTACTGGTCAGTGGACTGCTTCCGCTGTCGCCCAAAGTTTTTGAACTTGTCACTGACTTATGATGAATGCGCTGCAGGTGACGTATAAGGGAGGATGTTCCGAGGTGGTTAACGTCCTTACCCCTACTTATTACAGCTTGACAAAGGCAACACACGGCTTGACAAATGTTGTCCGCATTTCTGTTGAAATACTTCCACACCGAAGAGCTGATTTTTTTGGCATTTTCACCAGGCATGTCAATGGCCATATTCCTCCCACGGACAACAGGTGTCTCCCCGGGTGCCTGACTTAAACAAACCACCTCACCATCAGAATCCTCCTGGTCAATTTCCTCCCCAGCGCCAGCAACACCCATATCCTCCTCATCCTGGTGTACTTCAACACTGACATCTTCAATCTGACTATCAGGAACTGGACTGCAGGTGCTCCTTCCAGCACTTGCAGGGGGCGTGCAAATGGTGGAAGGCGCATGCTCTTCACGTCCAGTGTTGGGAAGGTCAGGCATCGCAACCGACACAATTGGACTCTCCTTGTGGATTTGTGATTTCGAAGAACGCACAGTTCTTTGCTGTGCTTTTGCCAGCATAAGTCTTTTCATTTTTCTAGCGAGAGGCTGAGTGCTTCCATCCTCATGTGAAGCTGAACCACTAGCCATGAACATAGGCCAGGGCCTCAGCCGTTCCTTGCCACTCCGTGTGGTAAATGGCATATTGGCAAGTTTACGCTTCTCCTCCGACGATTTTATTTTAGATTTTTGAGTCCTTTTTTTACTGATATTTGGTGTTTTGGATTTTACATGCTCTGTACTATGACATTGGGCATCGGCCTTGGCAGACGACGTTGATGGCATTTCATCGTCTCGGCCATGACTAGTGGCAGCAGCTTCAGTACGAGGTGGAAGTCGATCTTGATCTTTCCCTATTTTTGGAACCTCAACATTTTTGTTCTCCATATTTTAATAGGCACAACTAAAAGGCACCTCAGGTAAACAATGGAGATGGATGGATACTAGTATACTTATGGATGACGAGTGACTGCCAACACAGAGGTAGCTACAGCCGTGGACTACCGTACTGCGTCTGCTAGTATAGACTGGATGATAATGATATAAAATATATATATATATATATATATATCACTACTGCAGGACAGGTATATATTATATAATGACGGACCTGCTGGACACTGTCAGCAGCAGACTCCTAAACTACTAGTATGAAGAAGATAGAAAAAAAAACCCCACCACAGGTAGGTATACAATTATGGACGAGCACTGCCGACACAGAGGTAGCTACAGCCGTGGACTACCGTACTGCATCTGCTAGTATAGACTGGATGATAATGATATAAAAAATATATATATATCACTACTGCAGGACAGGTATATATTATATAATGACGGACCTGCTGGACACTGTCAGCAGCAGACTCCTAAACTACTAGTATGAAGAAGATAGAAAAAAAAAAACCACCACAGGTAGGTATACAATTATGGACGAGCACTGCAGACACAGAGGTAGCTACAGCCGTGGACTACCGTACTGCGTCTGCTAGTATAGACTGGATGATAATGATATAAAAAATATATATATATCACTACTGCAGGACAGGTATATATTATATAATGAAGGACCTGCTGGACACTGTCAGCAGCAGACTCCTAATGTACTAGTATGAAGAAGATAGAAAAAAAAACCCCACCACAGGTAGGTATACAATTATGGACGAGCACTGCCGACACAGAGGTAGCTACAGCCGTGGACTACCGTACTGCGTCTGCTAGTATAGACTGGATGATAATGATATAAAATATATATATATATCACTACTGCAGGACAGGTATATATTATATAATGACGGACCTGCTGGACACTGTCAGTAGCAGACTCCTAAACTACCAGTATGAAGAAGATAGAAAAAAAAAACCACCACAGGTAGGTATACAATTATGGACGAGCACTGCCGACACAGAGGTAGCTACAGCCGTGGACTACCGTACTGCGTCTGCTAGTATAGACTGGATGATAATGATATAAAAAATATATATATATCACTACTGCAGGACAGGTATATATTATATAATGACGGACCTGCTGGACACTGTCAGCAGCAGACTCCTAAACTACTAGTATGAAGAAGATAGAAAAAAAAAACCCACCACAGGTAGGTATACAATTATGGACGAGCACTGCCGACACAGAGGTAGCTACAGCCGTGGACTACCGTACTGCGTCTGCTAGTATAGACTGGATGATAATGATATAAAAAATATATATATATCACTACTGCAGGTATATATTATAATATAATGAATGACTGACCTGCTGGACACTGTCTGTAAGCAGAATGCGTTTATAGAATAAAAAAAAAAAAAACACCACACGAGTGTTTAACTTTTTCAGGCAGACAATATACTGGTGGTCACTGGTCAGTCACACTGGCAGCAAAAGTGTGCACTGTTATGTACTCCTGCTATAACTGCTCCCCAATCTCCCCCACAATTAAGCTGTGTGAGCAGTGAGCACTCAGCACAGTCAGATATACATAGATGATATTATCATGCAGCACACTGAGGCTGAGCACAGATATGGTATGTGACTGTGTATCGTTTTTTTTCAGGCAGAGAACGGATTTTAAATAATAAATAAAACTGGTGGTCACTAGTATAACTATCAGCAAAACTCTGCACTCTCTGAGTACTCCTAATGCTCCCCAAAATTACTAAAATTAAATTACAGGTTGAGTATCCCTTATCCAAAATGCTTGGGACCAGAGGTATTTTGGATATGGGATTTTTTCGTATTTTGGAATAATTGCATACCATAATGACATATCATGGTGATGGGACCTAAATCTAAGCACAGAATGCATTTATGTATCATATACACCTTATACACACAGCCTGAAGGTAATTTTAGCCAATATTTTTTATAACTTTGTGCATTTAACAAAGTGTGTCGACATTCACACAATTAATTTATGTTTCATATACACCTTATATACACAGTCTGAAGGTCATTCAATACAATATTTTTAATAACTGTGTGTATTAAACAAAGTTTGTGTACATTGAGCCATCAAAAAACAAAAGTTTCACTGTCTCACTCTCGCTCAAAAAAGTCCGTATTTCGGAATATTCCGTATTTCGGATATTTGGATATGGGATACTCAACCTGTACTAGTAAATCAAGTGTCTCACTCTCTATCTAAACGGAGAGGACGCCAGCCACGTCCTCTCCCTATCAATCTCAATGCAAGTGTGAAAATGGCGGCGACGCGCGGCTCCTTATATAGAATCCGAGTCTCGCGATAGAATACGAGCCTCGCGAGAATCCGACAGCGGGATGATGACGTTCGGGCGCGCTCGGGTTAGCCGAGCAAGGCGGGAAGATCCGAGTCTGCCTCGGACCCGTGTAAAAAGGCTGAAGTTCGGGGGGGTTCGGATTCCGAGGAACCGAACCCGCTCATCTCTAGTGCTTTTGCCAGCTTAAGTCTTTTCATTTTTCTAGCGAGAGGCTGAGTGCTTCCATCCTCATGTGAAGCTGAACCACTAGCCATGAACATAGGCCAGGGCCTCAGCCGTTCCTTGCCACTCCGTGTGGTAAATGGCATATTGGCAAGTTTACGCTTCTCCTCCGACGATTTTATTTTAGATTTTTGAGTCCTTTTTTTACTGATATTTTGTGTTTTGGATTTTACATGCTCTGTACTATGACATTGGGCATCGGCCTTGGCAGACGACGTTGATGGCATTTCATCGTCTCGGCCATGACTAGTGGCAGCAGCTTCAGCACGAGGTGGAAGTGGATCTTGATCTTTCCCTATTTTTGGAACCTCAACATTTTTGTTCTCCATATTTTAATAGGCACAACTAAAAGGCACCTCAGGTAAACAATGGAGATGGATGGATACTAGTATACTTATGGATGACGAGTGACTGACGACACAGAGGTAGCTACAGCCGTGGACTACCGTACTGCGTCTGCTAGTATAGAGATGATAATGATATAAAAAATATATATATATCACTACTGCAGGTATATATAATATAATGACGGACCTGCTGGACACTGTCAGCAGACTCCTAAACTACTAGTATGAAGAAGATAAGAAAAAAAAACCCACCACAGGTAGGTATACAATTATGGACGAGCACTGACGACACAGAGGTAGCTACAGCCGTGGACTACCGTACTGCGTCTGCTAGTATAGAGATGATAATGATATAAAAAAAATATATATATCACTACTGCAGGTATATATAATATAATGACGGACCTGCTGGACACTGTCAGCAGACTCCTAAACTACTAGTATGAAGAAGATAGAAAAAAAAAACCCACCACAGGTAGGTATACAATTATGGACGAGCACTGACGACACAGAGGTAGCTACAGCCGTGGACTACCGTACTGCGTCTGCTAGTATAGAGATGATAATGATATAAAAAATATATATATATATCACTACTGCAGGTATATATAATATAATGACGGACCTGCTGGACACTGTTAGCAGACTCCTAAACTACTAGTATGAAGAAGATAGAAAAAAAAAAACTCACCACAGGTAGGTATACAATTATGGACGAGCACTGACGACACAGAGGTAGCTACAGCCGTGGACTACCGTACTGCGTCTGCTAGTACAGGTTGAGTATCCCTTATACAAAATGCTTGGGACTAGAGGAATTTTGGATATGAGATTTTTCCATATTTTGGAATAATTGCATACCATAATGAGATATCATGGTGATGGGACCCAAGTCTAAGCACAGAATGCATTTATGTTACATATACACCTTATACACACAGCCTGAAGGTCATTTTAGACAATATTTTTTATAACTTTGTGCATTAAACAAAGTGTGTCTACATTCACACAAATCATTTATGTTTATATATACCTTATACACACAGCCTGAAGGTCATTTAATACAATATTTTGAATAACTTTGTGTGTTAAACAAAGTTTGTGTACATTGAGCCATCAGAAAACAAAGGTTTCACTATTTCACTCTCACTCAAAAAAGTCCGTATTTCGGAATATTCCGTATTTCGGAATATTTGGATATGGGATACTCAACCTGTATAGAGATGATAATGATATAAAAAATATATATATATCACTACTGCAGGTATATATAATATAATGACGGACCTGCTGGACACTGTCAGCAGACTCCTAAACTACTAGTATGAAGAAGATAGAAAAAAAAACCCCACCACAGGTAGGTATACAATTATGGACGAGCACTGACGACACAGAGGTAGCTACAGCCGTGGACTACCGTACTGCGTCTGCTAGTATAGAGATGATAATGATATAAAAAATATATATATATATCACTACTGCAGGTATATATAATATAATGATGGACCTGCTGGACACTGTCAGCAGACTCCTAAACTACTAGTATGAAGAAGATAGAAAAAAAAACCCCACCACAGGTAGGTATACAATTATGGACGAGCACTGACGACACAGAGGTAGCCACAGCCGTGGACTACCGTACTGCGTCTGCTAATATAGAGATGATAAAGATGATAGAGATGAACAAAAAAAATATAACACTACTGCAGGTAAATATTTATATAATATAATGAATGACGGACCTGCTGGACACTGTCTGCAGAATGCGTTTATAGAATTAAAAAAAAAACACCACAGGAGTGTTTAACTTTTTCAGGCAGACAATATACTGGTGGTCACTGGTCAGTCACACTGGCAGCAAAAGTGTGCACTGTACTCCTGCTATAACTGCACCCCAGTCTCCCCCACAATTCAGCTGTGTGAGCAGTGAGCACTCAGCACAGTCAGATATACATAGATATATCATGCAGCACACTGAGGCTGAGCACAGATATGGTATGGAGCGTTTTTTTCAGGCAGAGAACGGATTAAAAAAAACTAGCAAAACTCTGCACTGACTGTACTCCTCCTAACAGCTCTCCCCAATCCTCCCCACAATAAGCTAAGCAGCAATCAGATCAACTAACTAGTACTAACAGTAACTATAAATGGAGAGGACGCCAGCCACGTCCTCTCCCTATCAATCTCAATGCACGTGTGAAAATGGCGGCGACGCGCGGCTCCTTATATAGAATCCGAGTCTCGCGATAGAATACGAGCCTCGCGAGAATCTGACAGCGGGATGATGACGTTCGGGCGCGCTCGGGTTAACCGAGCAAGGCGGGAAGATCCGAGTCTGCCTCGGACCCGTGTAAAAAGGCTGAAGTTCGGGGGGGTTCGGATTCCGAGGAACCGAACCCGCTCATCTCTAATACCTGTGGTGGCTTTTTTTTTCTTCATACTAGTTTAGCAGTCTGCTGACAGTGTCCACCAGGTCCGTTATACAGTATATTATATATATAAGCAGTACGGTAGGCCACGGCTGTACCTACCTCTGTGTCGTCAGTGCACTTGTCATCCATAAGTAATATAATACTATACTATCCATCCATCTACATTGTATACTTGTGGTGGCTTTTTTTTTCTTCATACTAGTTTAGCAGTCTGCTGACAGTGTCCACCAGGTCCGTTATTATATTATACAGTATATTATATATATATAAGCAGTACGGTAGGCCACGGCTGTGCCTACCTCTGTGTCGTCAGTGCACTCGTCGTCCATAAGTAATATAATACTATACTATCCATCCATCTACATTGTATACCTATGGTGGCTTTTTTTTCTTCATAATAGTTTAGCAGTCTGCTGACAGTGTCCACCAGGTCCGTTATACAGTATATTATATATATAAGCAGTACGGTAGGCCACGGCTGTACCTACCTCTGTGTCGTCAGTGCACTCGTCGTCCATAAGTAATATAATACTATACTATCCATCCATCTACATTGTATACCTGTGGTGGCTTTTTTTTCCTTCATACTAGTTTAGCAGTCTGCTGACAGTGTCCACCAGGTCCGTTATACAGTATATTATATATATAAGCAGTACGGTAGGCCACGGCTGTACCTACCTCTGTGTCGTCAGTGCACTCGTCGTCCATAAGTAATATAATACTATACTATCCATCCATCTACATTGTATACCTGTGGTGGCTTTTTTTTTCTTCATACTAGTTTAGCAGTCTGCTGACAATGTCCACCAGGTCCGTTATACAGTATATTATATATATATATAAGCAGTACGGTAGGCCACGGCTGTGCCTACCTCTGTGTCGTCAGTGCACTCGTCGTCCATGAGTAATATAATACTATACTATCCATCCATCTACATTGTATACCTGTGGCGGCTTTTTTTTTCTTCATACTAGTTTAGCAGTCTGCTGACAGTGTCCACCAGGTCCGTTATACAGTATATTATATATATAAGCAGTACGGTAGGCAGAGCCGGCCCTAACCAATATGATGCCCTAGGCAAGATTTTGGCTGGTGCCCCCTAGCACCACCGCTGGTTCTGCCTCTGACCTTGCACCTCTTTCCCAGCACCATCATCCCTCACCCATAGCAGTCCTTGTACCCCCTATATTTTAAATAGGAACAGTTCGCACATTTGACGCACAGCCCAAAAAGGGACATCTTCTTATAAACATAATGCACCTTACACATTATGACAACCTTTATTAATGCCCTTTTACACATAATGTCCCTTACACATATGCCGCACATTATTAATGCCCTTATACACATAATGACACACATAGTGCCCCTACCCATTTGCTGCACATTATTAGTGCCCCTATACACATAATGACACACATACAGTAGTACCCTGTTACACATATGACGCACATTATTAATGTCCTTATACACATAATGACACACATAGTGCCCCTTTACACATATGTTGCACATTATTAAAGCATTTTTACATGACACACATAATGCTCCTTACACATATTCTGAACACTACTGCACAACCAACCCACTCACATGCACACAGCACTCACACTTCCACTAACACTGTGACCTCTGCCTGGATACAGATGTGTCTTCACAAATCTTGCATCAATGCTAACGTCGGGCACTTTTTTTTCTTATTTGCATTGCTATGTGGCTAAGATGCACAAGCAGCTTCTGCTGATTAAACTGATATGCAGCATGCCAATATACTGTGTGAGACTATGGCTATATCTGCATATGAAATGCTACATACAGAATATAGGCATGCCGCATATCATTTTAATCAGCAGAAGCTGATGATGCCCCTAGGCATATCAAATGCCCTAGGCAATTGCCTAGTTTGCCTATGGCCGGCTCTGACGGTAGGCCACGGCTGTACCTACCTCTGTGTCGTCAGTGCACTCGTCGTCCATAAGTAATATAATACTATACTATCCATCCATCTACATTGTATACCTGTGGTGGCTTTTTTTTTCTTCATACTAGTTTAGCAGTCTGCTGACAGTGTCCACCAGGTCCGTTATTATATTTATACAGTATATTATATATATATAAGCAGTACGGTACGGTAGGCCACGGCTGTACCTACCTCTGTGTCGTCAGTGCACTCGTCGTCCATAAGTAATATAATACTATACTATCCATCCATCTACATTGTATACCTGTGGTGGCTTTTTTTTTCTTCATACTAGTTTAGCAGTCTGCTGACAGTGTCCACCAGGTCCGTTATACAGTATATTATATATATAAGCATTACGGTAGGCCACGGCTGTACCTACCTCTGTGTCGTCAGTGCACTCGTCGTCCATAAGTAATATAATACTATACTATCCATCCATCTACATTGTATACCTGTGGTGGCTTTTTTTTTTCTTCATACTAGTTTAGCAGTCTGCTGACAGTGTCCACCAGGTCCGTTATTATATTATACAGTATATTATATATGTATAAGCAGTACGGTAGGCCACGGATGTACCTACCTCTGTGTCGTCCGTGCACTCATCGTCCATAAGTAATATAATACTATACTATCCATCCATCTACATTGTATACCTGTGGTGGCTTTTTTTTTTCTTCATACTAGTTTAGCAGTCTGCTGACAGTGTCCACCAGGTCCGTTATACAGTATATTATATATATAAGCAGTACGGTTGGCCACGGCTGTACCTACCTCTGTGTCGTCAGTGCACTCGTCGTCCATAAGTAATATAATACTATTCTATCCATCCATCTACATTGTATACCTCTGGTGGCTTTTAGTTGTGCGCATTAAAATATGGAGAACAAAAATGTGGAGGTTAAAAAAATAGGGAAAGATCAAGATCCACTTCCACCTCGTGCTGAAGCTGCTGCCACTAGTCATGGCCGAGACGATGAAATGCCATCAACGTCGTCTGCCAAGGCCGATGCCCAATGTCATAGTACAGAGCATGTAAAATCCAAAACACAAAAGATCAGTAAAATTACCCAAAAATCAAAATTAAAAGCGTCTGAGGAGAAGCGTAAACTTGCCAATGTCACGATCCGGGTATCTGGACGCCATTTCTTACCCATCAGATGCCTCCTAAGGCTGGCTCAGCGCTCCAGGACCGGATCCCATCTGTTATCCTGATGTGTACATTCCTGTATCCTCTCCTGTCACTCTGGGACGCTGTCACAGTAAACGCCATATTACACCTGGCATGGCGTCTCCCGCGGCCTCCGCCGCCGTCCCTGAACTTCTGCATGCAGAGTGTCTGAGTGGCGATTACGTCAGCCGCGGCCTCCGCTGTGTCCGCGTGGTTGGATGTGCATCTGTCAGCCTGGCGCCTCCTGTCTCCGGTGGACGGCGCCGCCATTACTGTTTTCATTACCACATGGATTACAAACCAAACTTCCCTCCAAGTGTCTGCATGGGCGCAGCCATCTTGGATTCTGTCAGCTGATCATTTCCACCAATCTGTCCTCAGTATTGATAATCTGCATAATTGCCTAGCCAATCCCTTCCTTGCTGCAGGTATAAATACACTGTGCCTGAGCAAGGAAGGCGTCAGTGCTTTGGTTGTCAAACCTAGTTCCTGTTTGTCTCTCTCCTGTGATTGTCTTCCAGGTTCCAGCTCCTGTCTCAAGACTTCCACCATAGAGACCCACACCAGCATTCCACCTGCGGTGTAGCCTGACTCTCCAATCCATTGTGGATTCATCTGTTTCCAGCTACAACATTACCTGCTTCCAGCTCAGCTTCCAGCAGAGTACAGCTTCCCTTAAAGGGCCGGTGTCCTTTCTACACTTTACCACTCTCCACCGGTAATATTATTTCTCCGCTCTCAAGTTCTACATTTCAGTTCATATTTCATCGCTCCCAAGTTCATTTATTATTTAACTGGTTCCAGCCAGTATCCACTCCGTGCTAACAACAGTCTGGTTCCAGCCAGTATCCACAGCAGCTGTTTTATCTTCAGCAACCCAGCTTTTCCTGGAACACCAGCTGGCACAATCCTGGGTTATCTCCATTGCTACAGTCGGGCCTGGTAAGGACTTTCCATCTAGAAGATCATAAGAACTATCTCACACTACCAGTGCCCTGTGGCTCCTGCCATCCTGTAGTACCCAGGAACTGTATTTATTCTTTGCTGACTTTTACGTTTTCTTTTACTGCTGCTGTGTTGCGGAGTTGTCATAATAAACATCATTGACTTTTATCCAAGTTGTCGTGGTCACGCCTTCGGGCAGTTATTATTCATGTTACTTACATGTCCAGGGGTCTGATACAACCTCCCAGGTTCCGGTACATCTCAGCCCCTACAACTGAGGCTGCCTCCCGTCAGCTCAGGCCCTCAGTTGTGACAGTAAGCACTGACCTAATGAATCCAGCCGGAGACCAGGATCAAGCGGCCAGGCCGATGCAAGAACTGGCAGCCCGACTAGAACATCAGGAGGCTGCACAGGGCCACATCATCCGCTGTCTCCAGGATCTCTCTACTCGGCTGGATGGGATTCAGACAACTCTCCGTGGATCAGGCGCGTCTGGTGCGTCAACCACAGTGACTCCAGCTATAACCCCACCCACCTTACCCATTTCTGCTCCACGTCTTCATCTTCCAACGCCAGCAAAATTTGACGGATCCCCAAGATTCTGCAGGGGATTTCTCAACCAGTGTGAGATTCAGTTTGAGCTACAACCTGGCAATTTTCCCAGTGACCGTACAAAAATTGCCTACATTATTTCTCTTCTCAGTGGCTCAGCCCTTGATTGGGCATCACCGTTATGGGAGAGGTCCGACACCCTGCTATCTTCCTACACTGCCTTCGTGTCAACATTCAGGCGCATCTTCGACGAGCCAGGCCGGGTAACCTCAGCTTCATCCGAGATTCTCCGTTTACGCCAGGGGTCACGTACTGTAGGACAATATCTGATACAGTTCCAGATCCTGGCGTCCGAACTGGCATGGAACGACGAGGCCCTGTATGCTGCATTCTGGCATGGCTTATCTGAGCGTATTAAAGATGAGTTAGCTACCAGAGACTTACCTTCTAAGTTAGATGAGCTAATCTCACTCTGCACGAAAGTTGATTTACGTTTCAGAGAGAGAGCAACTGAGCGTGGAAGATCATCTGCTCCAAAATCTTCTGCTCCTCCTCCTCGTCAACTGTCACCATCTAAAGATGAGCCCATGCAACTTGGCCGTTCCCGTTTAACTCCTGCTGAGCGCCGAAGACGTCTCTCCGAGTTTCTCTGTCTCTATTGTGCAGCTCCGTCTCACACCATTAATGCCTGTCCCAAACGTCCGGGAAACTCCAAATCCTAGCTCGCCAAGGAGAGGGCCGGCTAGGAGTAATGATCTCCTCTCCATCTTCTCAAGATTGTAATCTCCCAGTCTCGCTTCAAGTTGCTCAACGTTATCGGAACGTCATTGCCCTCCTTGATTCCGGAGCAGCTGGGAACTTAATTACCGAAGCCTATGTTAAACGGTGGTCCCTACCCACCGAGAGACTTCCTTCGTCCATTTCTTTAACTGCCGTGGATGGCAGCAAAATTTTTGATGCAGTTATTTCTTTAAGGACTCTACCAGTTCGTCTGAGAGTGGGAGTTCTTCATTCCGAACTTATTTCTTTTTTAGTGATTCCAAGAGCCACACATCCTGTGGTCCTGGGCCTTCCATGGCTCCGTCTTCACAATCCTACAATTGATTGGACGACTACGCAAATCCTGGCATGGGGTTCCTCCTGTGCTGAGACATGTTTGTTTAAAGTATTGCCTGTCTGTTCTTCCTCCCCCAGGTCGTCTGATGTTCCACCTCCTCCATATCAAGATTTCACGGATGTGTTCAGTAAAGCTTCTGCTGATATCCTTCCTCCTCATAGAGAATGGGACTGTCCGATTGATCTCGTTCCAGGGAAGGTTCCACCTCGAGGCCGAACTTATCCGTTGTCTCTGCCTGAGACGCATTCTATGGAGGAATATATTAAAGAGAACCTAGCAAAGGGGTTCATTCGACCTTCTTCTTCTCCAGCCAGCGCAGGCTTCTTTTTTGTAAAAAAGAAAGATGGTGGTCTGCGGCCGTGCATCGACTACAGAGGTTTGAACGACATTACCATCAAGAACCGTTATCCTTTACCCCTGATTACTGAGCTCTTTGACAGAGTTAGCGGAGCTACCATCTTTACAAAGCTGGACTTGCGAGGTGCATACAATCTCATCCGGATCCGTGAGGGTGACGAGTGGAAGACCGCATTTAACACCCGTGACGGACATTATGAGTACCTCGTCATGCCCTTCGGATTGAGCAATGCTCCAGCTGTCTTCCAGCATTTCGTCAATGAAATCTTCAGAGACATTCTATACCGTCATGTCGTGGTCTATCTAGATGATATCCTCATTTTTGCCAACAATTTAGAGGAACATCGTTTTTGGGTAAAGGAGGTTCTGTCCCGTCTCCGTGTCAATCATCTCTATTGCAAATTAGAGAAATGCGTCTTTGAAGTCAAGTCCATTCCGTTTCTAGGGTACATTGTGTCCGGTTCCGGACTAGAGATGGATCCTGAGAAACTACAAGCAATTCAGAATTGGCCGGTACCCTTAACCCTCAAAGGGGTCCAGAGGTTCTTAGGGTTCGCCAATTATTACCGAAAGTTTATACGAGACTTTTCCACCATTGTGGCGCCTATTACTGCTTTCACCAAGAAGGGTGCTAACCCGTCCAAGTGGTCTGAAGAAGCCATGCAAGCTTTTCATCTTTTAAAACAGAGGTTCATCTCTGCGCCTGTTCTGAAACAGCCTGACATCGACTCTCCTTTCATCCTAGAGGTGGATGCCTCCTCCGTTGGAGTAGGAGCGGTGTTATCTCAGAGGGCTAAAGATGGCCATTTACATCCTTGCAGTTTCTTCTCACGGAAGTTCTCCCCAGCGGAGCGCAACTATGCCATTGGCGACCAGGAGTTGCTAGCCATCAAGCTCGCTCTAGAGGAGTGGAGATATCTGTTGGAGGGAGCTTCTCATTCAATCACCATCCTTACAGACCACAAGAACCTTCTATATTTGAAAGGCGCACAATGTCTCAACCCTCGTCAGGCCAGATGGGCACTTTTCTTTTCCAGGTTCGATTTTAAACTCCAGTTCTGTCCGGGCTCTCAGAATCGCAAGGCCGATGCCCTTTCCCGCTCATGGGAGCAAGAAAATGAGTCAGAGTCTTCAGACAAGCATCCTATTATAAGTCCGTTGGCATTCTCCACTGTAGGGATGGACTCTACGCCCCCATCAGGGAAAAGTTTTGTGAAGCCGATGCTAAGGAAGAAGCTCATGCATTGGGCCCATGCTTCCCGTTTTGCCGGACATACAGGTATCCAAAAAACCCTGGAGTTTATCTCTAGGTCCTATTGGTGGCCAACTCTGAAAAAGGACATCTTGGAGTTTATTGCATCTTGCCCAAAGTGTGCCCAACATAAAGTATCCCGCCAGTCGCCTGCGGGGCAACTGGTTCCACTATCCGTTCCCCGTCGACCATGGACCCACTTGTCGATGGATTTCATTACAGACTTACCCATGTGCAACAAGTTCAATACCATCTGGGTGGTAGTTGACCGGTTCACCAAGATGGCACACTTCATTCCTCTCACCGGTCTTCCGTCAGCTTCCAAGTTGGCTCAAGTATTCATACAAGAGATCTTCCGACTCCACGGTCTTCCTGAAGAAATTATCTCTGATCGAGGAGTTCAATTCACAGCCAAATTCTGGCGAAGTTTATGTCAAGTCCTCCAAGTCAAGCTAAAGTTTTCCACGGCTTACCATCCTCAGACCAATGGTCAAACCGAGAGGGTGAATCAGGACTTGGAGGCCTTCCTCCGCATCTATGTGTCCTCCTCTCAAGATGACTGGGTTCAATTACTTCCCTGGGCCGAGTTCTGTCATAACAACCAGTATCATTCTTCATCTGCTTCAACACCATTCTTCACTAACTTTGGATTCCACCCTAAAGTCCCTGAGTTCCAACCGCTTCCAGCAACTTCTGTTCCCGCAGTGGATATCACCTTGCATCAGTTTGCCAATATCTGGAAGAGCGTACGATCAGCTCTGCTCAAGGCATCGTTCAGGTACAAGAAGTTTGCGGATAAGAAGCGTCGAGCAGTTCCTGCTCTCAAGGTGGGTGATCGGGTATGGTTATCCACGAAGAATTTGAGGTTAAGAGTTCCCAGTATGAAGTTTGCACCTCGCTATATCGGTCCTTTCAAGATTGAACAAGTCATCAATCCTGTTGCTTACAGACTCCAGTTGCCTCCCTTCTTAAAAATACCCAGGACATTCCATGTTTCCCTGTTGAAACCGCTGATCTTGAATCGGTTTCATTCCTCACTTCCTCCAACTCCGAAAGTCCAAACTCAACGAGGCGTTGAGTATGAAGTGGCCAAGATCCTGGACTCACGTCACCGTTACGGTCAACTACAATATCTTATTGACTGGAAGGGTTATGGTCCTGAGGAACGTTCATGGACCAATGCTTCTGATGTCCATGCTCCTGCCTTGGTCCGGAGATTCCATTCCAAGTTTCCTCAAAAGCCAAAGAAGTGTCCTGGGGCCACTCCTAAAGGGGGGGGTGCTGTCACGATCCGGGTATCTGGACGCCATTTCTTACCCATCAGATGCCTCCTAAGGCTGGCTCAGCGCTCCAGGACCGGATCCCATCTGTTATCCTGATGTGTACATTCCTGTATCCTCTCCTGTCACTCTGGGACGCTGTCACAGTAAACGCCATATTACACCTGGCATGGCGTCTCCCGCGGCCTCCGCCGCCGTCCCTGAACTTCTGCATGCAGAGTGTCTGAGTGGCGATTACGTCAGCCGCGGCCTCCGCTGTGTCCGCGTGGTTGGATGTGCATCTGTCAGCCTGGCGCCTCCTGTCTCCGGTGGACGGCGCCGCCATTACTGTTTTCATTACCACATGGATTACAAACCAAACTTCCCTCCAAGTGTCTGCATGGGCGCAGCCATCTTGGATTCTGTCAGCTGATCATTTCCACCAATCTGTTCTCAGTATTGATAATCTGCATAATTGCCTAGCCAATCCCTTCCTTGCTGCAGGTATAAATACACTGTGCCTGAGCAAGGAAGGCGTCAGTGCTTTGGTTGTCAAACCTAGTTCCTGTTTGTCTCTCTCCTGTGATTGTCTTCCAGGTTCCAGCTCCTGTCTCAAGACTTCCACCATAGAGACCCGCACCAGCATTCCACCTGCGGTGTAGCCTGACTCTCCAATCCATTGTGGATTCATCTGTTTCCAGCTACAACATTACCTGCTTCCAGCTCAGCTTCCAGCAGAGTACAGCTTCCCTTAAAGGGCCGGTGTCCTTTCTACACTTTACCACTCTCCACCGGTATTATTATTTCTCCGCTCTCAAGTTCTACATTTCAGTTCATATTTCATCGCTCCCAAGTTCATTTATTATTTAACTGGTTCCAGCCAGTATCCACTCCGTGCTAACAACAGTCTGGTTCCAGCCAGTATCCACAGCAGCTGTTTTATCTTCAGCAACCCAGCTTTTCCTGGAACACCAGATGGCACAATCCTGGGTTATCTCCATTGCTACAGTCGGGCCTGGTAAGGACTTTCCATCTAGAAGATCATAAGAACTATCTCACACTACCAGTGCCCTGTGGCTCCTGCCATCCTGTAGTACCCAGGAACTGTATTTATTCTTTGCTGACTTTTACGTTTTCTTTTACTGCTGCTGTGTTGCGGAGTTGTCATAATAAACATCACTGACTTTTATCCAAGTTGTCGTGGTCACGCCTTCGGGCAGTTATAATTCATGTTACTTACATGTCCAGGGGTCTGATACAACCTCCCAGGTTCCGGTACATCTCAGCCCCTACAACTGAGGCTGCCTCCCGTCAGCTCAGGCCCTCAGTTGTGACAGCCAATATGCCATTTACGACACGGAGTGGCAAGGAACGGCTGAGGCCCTGGCCTATGTTCATGGCTAGTGGTTCAGCTTCACATGAGGATGGAAGCACTCATCCTCTCGCTAGAAAAAAAAAAAGACTTAAGCTGGCAAAAGCACAGCAAAGAACTGTGCGTTCTTCGAAATCACAAATCCCAAAGAGAGTCCAATTGTGTCGGTTGCGATGCCTGACCTTCCCAACACTGGACGGGAAGAGCTTGCGCCTTCCACCATTTGCACGCCCCCCGCAAGTGCTGGAAGCAGCACCCGCAGTCCAGTTCCTGAGAGTCAAATTGAAGATGTCAGTGTTGAAGTACACCAGGATGAGGATATGGGTGTTGCTGGCGCTGGGGAGGAAATTGACAAGGAGGATTCTGATGGTAAGGTGGTTTGTTTAAGTCAGGCACCCGGGGAGACACCTGTTGTCCGTGGGAGGAATATGGCCATTGACATGCCTGGTCAAAATACCAAAAAAATCAGTTCAGTGTGGAATTATTTCAACAGAAATGCGGACAACTGGTGTCAAGCCGTGTGTTGCCTTTGTCAAGCTGTAATAAGTAGGGGTAAGGACGTTAACCACCTCGGAACATCCTCCCTTATACGTCACCTGCAGCGCATTCATAATAAGTCAGTGACAAGTTCAAAAACTTTGGGCGACAGCGGAAGCAGTCTACTGACCACTAAATCCCTTCCTCTTGTAACCAAGCTCCTGCAAACCACACCACCAACTCCCTCAGTGTCAATTTCCTCCTTACCCAGGAAAGCCAATAGTCCTGCATGCGATGTCACTGGCAAGTCTGACGAGTCCTCTCCTGCCTGGGATTCCTCCGATGCATCCTTGAGTGTAACGCCTACTGCTGCTGGCGCTGCTGTTGTTGCTGCTGGGAGTCGATCGTCATCCCAGAGGGGAATTCGGAAGACCACTTGTACTACTTCCAGTAAGCAATTGACTGTCCAACAGTCCTTTGCGAGGAAGATTAAATATCACAGCAGTCATCCTGTTGCAAAGCGGATAACTGAGGCCTTGACAACTATGTTGGTGTTAGACGTGCGTCCGGTATCCGCCGTTAGTTCACGGGGAACTAGACAATTGCTTGAGGTAGTGTGCCCCCGTTACCAAATACCATCTAGGTTCCACTTCTCTAGGCAGGCGATACCGAGAATGTACACGGACGTCAGAAAAAGAGTCACCAGTGTCCTAAAAAATGCAGTTGTACCCAATGTCCACTTAACCACGGACATGTGGACAAGTGGAGCAGGGCAGACTCAGGACTACGTGACTGTGACAGCCCACTGGGTAGATGTATTGCCTCCCGCTGCAAGAACAGCAGCAGCGGCACCAGTAGCAGCATCTCGCAAACTCCAACTCGTTCCTAGGCAGACTACGCTTTGTATCACCGCTTTCCAGAATACGCACACAGCTGAAAACCTCTTATGGCAACTGAGGAAGATCATCGCAGAATGGCTTACCCCAATTGGACTCTCCTGGGGATTTGTGACATCGGACAACGCCAGCAATATTGTGCGTGCATTACATCTGTGCAAATTCCAGCACGTCCCATGTTTTGCACATACCTTGAATTTGGTGGTGCAGAATTATTTAAAAAACGACAGGGGCGTGCAAGAGATGCTGTCGGTGGCCAGAAGAATTGCGGGCCACTTTCGGCGTACAGGCACCGCGTACAGAAGACTGGAGCACCACCAAAAACGCCTGAACCTGCCCTGCCATCATCTGAAGCAAGAGGTGGTAACGAGGTGGAATTCAACCCTCTATATGCTTCAGAGGATGGAGGAGCAGCAAAAGGCCATTCAAGCCTATACATCTGACCACGATATAGGCAAAGGAGGTGGAATGCACCTGTCTCAAGCGCAGTGGAGAATGATTTCAACGTTGTGCAAGGTTCTGCAACCTTTTGAACTTGCCACACGTGAAGTCAGTTCAGACACTGCCAGCCTGAGTCAGGTCGTTCCCCTCATCAGGCTTTTGCAGAAGAAGCTGGAGGCATTGAAGGAGGAGCTAAAACAGAGCGATTCCGCTAGGCATGTGGGACTTGTGGATGGAGCCCTTCATTCACTTAACCAGGATTCACGTGTGGTCAATCTGTTGAAATCAGAGCACTACATTTTGGCCACCGTGCTCGATCCTAGATTTAAAACCTACGTTGGATCTCTCTTTCCGGCAGACACAAGTCTGCAGAGGTTCAAAGACCTGCTGGTGAGAAAATTGTCAAGTCAAGTGGAACGCAACCCGTCAACATCTCCTCCTTCACATTCTCCCGCAACTGGGGGTGCGAGGAAAAGGCTACGAATTCCGAGCCCACCCGCTGGCGGTGATGCAGGGCAGTCTGGAGCGACTGCTGATGCTGACATCTGGTCCGGACTGAAGGACCTGCCAACGATTACTGACATGTCGTCTACTGTCACTGCATATGATTCTCTCACCATTGAAAGAATGGTGGAGGATTATATGAGTGACCGCATCCAAGTAGGCACGTCAGACAGTCCGTACGTATACTGGCAGGAAAAAGAGGCAATTTGGAGGCCCTTGCACAAACTGGCTAAATTCTACCTAAGTTGCCCTCCCTCCAGTGTGTACTCCGAAAGAGTGTTTAGTGCCGCCGCTCACCTTGTCAGCAATCGGCGTACGAGGTTACTTCCAGAAAATGTGGAGAAGATGATGTTCATTAAAATGAATTATAATCAATTCCTCCATGGAGACATTCACCAGCAGCAATTGCCTCCAGAAAGTACACGGGGACCTGAGATGGTGGATTCCAGTGGGGACAAATTAATAATCTGTGAGGAGGGGGATGTACACAGTGAAAGGGGTGATGAATCGGACGATGATGATAAGGTGGACATCTTGCCTCTGTAGAGCCAGTTTGTGCAAGGAGAGATTGATTGCTTCTTTTTTGGTGGGGGCCCAAACCAACCAGTCATTTCAGTCACAGTCGTGTGGCAGACCCTGTCGCTGAAATGATGGGTTCGTTAAAGTGTGCATGTCCTGTTTATACAACATAAGGGTGGGTGGGAGGGCCCAAGGACAATTCCATCTTGCACCTCTTTTTTCTTTCATTTTTCTTTGCGTCATGTGCTGTTTGGGGAGTGTTTTTTTGAAGGGCCATCCTGCGTGACACTGCAGTGCCACTCCTAGATGGGCCAGGTGTTTGTGTCGGCCACTAGGGTCGCTTAGCTTAGTCACACAGCTACCTCATTGCGCCTCTTTTTTTCTTTGCGTCATGTGCTGTTTGGGGAGTATTTTTTTGAAGGGCCATCCTGTGTGTCACTGCAGTGCCACTCCTAGATGGGCCGGGTGTTTGTGTCGGCCACTTGGGTCGCTGAGCTTAGTCACACAGCTACCTCATTGCGCCTCTTTTTTTCTTTGCGTCATGTGCTGTTTGGGGAGTATTTTTTTGAAGGGCCATCCTGCGTGACACTGCAGTGCCACTCCTAGATGGGCCAGGTGTTTGTGTCGGCCACTTGGGTCGATTAGCTTAGTCACACAGCTACCTCATTGCGCCTCTTTTTTTCTTTGCGTCATGTGCTGTTTGGGGAGTATTTTTTTGAAAGGCCATCCTGCCTGACACTGCAGTGCCACTCCTAGATGGGCCAGGTGTTTGTGTCGGCCACTAGGGTCGCTTTGCTTAGTCACACAGCTACCTCATTGCGCCTCTTTTTTTCTTTGCGTCATGTGCTGTTTGGGGAGTATTTTTTTGAAGGGCCATCGTGCCTGACACTGCAGTGCCACTCCTAGATGGGCCAGGTGTTTGTATCGGCCACTTGGGTCGCTGAGCTTAGTCACACAGCTACCTCATTGCGCCTCTTTTTTTCTTTGCGTCATGTGCTGTTTGGGGAGTATTTTTTTGAAGGGCCATCCTGCGTGACACTGCAGTGCCACTCCTAGATGGGCCAGGTGTTTGTGTCGGCCACTTGGGTCGCTGAGCTTAGTCACACAGCTACCTCATTGCGCCTCTTTTTTTCTTTGCGTCATGTGCTGTTTGGGTAGTATTTTTTGGAAGGGCCATCCTGCGTGACACAGCAGTGCCACTCCTAGATGGGCCAGGTGCTTGTGTCGGCCACTTGGGTCGCTTAGCTTAGTCACACAGCTACCTCATTGCGCCTTTTTTTCTTTGCGTCATGTGCTGTTTGGGGAGTATTTTTTTGAAGGGCCATCCTGCGTGACACTGCAGTGCCACTCCTAGATGGGCCAGGTGTTTGTGTCGGCCACTAGGGTCGCTTAGCTTAGCCATCCAGCGACCTCGGTGCAAATTTTAGGACTAAAAATAATATTGTGAGGTGTGAGGTGTTCAGAATAGACTGGAAATGAGTGTAAATTATGGTTATTGAGGTTAATAATACTATGGGATCAAAATGACCCCCAAATTCTATGATTTAAGCTGTTTTTTAGGGTTTTTTGAAAAAAACAACCGAATCCAAAACACAACCGAATCCGACAAAAAAAATTCGGTGAGGTTTTGCCAAAACGCGTTCGAACCCAAAACACGGCCGCGGAACCGAACCCAAAACCAAAACACAAAACCCGAAAAATTTCCGGTGCACATCACTAGTGCAAACCCAGCACATCCCATCACCCCAAGAATACCATCCCCACAGTGAAACATGGTGGTGGCAGCATCATGCTGTGGGGATGTTTTTCAGCAGCAGGGACTGGTAAACTGTTTCGAGTTGAGGGAAAGATGGATGGTGCTAAGTGTTTTGTTCATATGTTTGTAAATCCAGTCATAAGGATACAGAGACATGTGAGTTCACTGCTGTGCTGTTTTATTCCATCACCTACTCCAGACACACTGCACACTGGACCACCCACTTCCCAGCATCCCCCTGGTCCCAGGGACCATCACTGAAGATTCAGGCTTACACAGATTAGTAAGGGAGTGTCTACAAATATTAAGCATTCTAATACACCAACATCACATCCTCTTTTCTTTAAAGATAAGCCCTGTACGCTTCAATGCAACAATTAACAACGTCATATTAAGAACATCATCTAACATGTTTCAATGAGTCTCTCAGTTCTGTGTATTTCCCTTTTGGGTCTTTCATACACAGTCTGTGTTTCATCGACCATGTTGGACCTTTCTAGAATCGTGGTTGGTTCACCATTATCAGGATCATCATCATACATGTCAGATGAAGGGTATGCTTCAGTCATGTTGTCTTCATTATGGTTAGGTTGAGATCTTAAATCCACCCGATTTCTTTTTACTTCCGTTCCACGCTCTGTACGTATAGTATAAGATCTTGGTGCTACTTGTGCTTGCACAATACCTTTCTGCACCCAAATACCTTTCTCGTGAACTCTGAGACGGACTTGGTCACCCGATTTTAGATCAGATAAGCTTTTTGTTCGCCTGTCATGGAACAGTTTCTGTTTCACCTGTTGACGTTCCTTACTCAGTCTGACCAACGCTGAGTTATGTGTGTTAAGCAGTTCATCATGTATTGGGAGATTTGCTCTAATCCTCCTTCCCATCAGCATTTGTGCAGGAGAAAGTCCATTCTGTAAAGGTGTACTGCGGTAGATTAAAAGACTTTTGTAGAAATCTTCTTTACCTTCTTGAGCTTTTTTCTTGAGACTCTTTACAGTTTTTACTGAAATTTCCACCAACCCATTTGAGCATGGATAGTGGGGACTTGATGTAGTATGGATAAATTCCCACTCATCAGCAAATTGTTTAAATTCAGCACTGGAAAACTGAAGACCATTGTCAGTGAACACTTCCATAGGAACAGCATGCCTTGCAAAGATTGACTTCATGCAATTGATTACGACTTTACTAGTAGTTGTATGTAGTGTCTTCACCTCAGGGTAGTTAGAGTAATAATCAGTCACGACAATGTACGTTTTCCCATTACAATCAAACAAATCTGCGCAAACTTTCTGGTACGGTCTCTCTGGCACTGCATGAGGACTCAGTGGCTCGACTTGTTGTTTTGGTCTATACATAAGACATAATTCACATGTAGCTGTAGTCTGTGCTATGTCTTGGTTCATTCTTGGCCAATACATAACTTCACGTGCTCACCGCTTACATTTTTCTTCTCCTAAGTGGCCTTCATGTATCTTGCACAGCATATTTTTTCTTAGTCGTGCAGGTATGACAAACCTATTGCCTTTGTAAATAATACCATTGACAACTGTAAGGTCACTGCGGTACATCCAATAATCATGAATAGACAGCGGGCATGCATTTTTTTCTGCTGGCCAACCTTTCAGAATGATATCTTTCAACACTTTCATTGTGTCATCTGTCTCAGTTTCTTTCCTAATCTGTTCTTGTCTTGCAAGAGACACTGGTAGCGAAGCTACGATCAAATTAACATAGGCTTCTATCTCTTCATCCATCAGGCTTTTGGAACCTTCACTTTTGTCCACAGCACGAGAAATTGTATCGGCAATGTACATGTATTTACCGGGACAGTACAGCAAGTGTACATCATATTTCTATAGTCTGATAAGCATTCGTTGAATTCTCATGGGACAGTCATGTAATGATTTAGTCATGATAGCTACCAATGGCTTGTGGCCAGTTTCCACTGTAAATGTTTGACCATACACAAATTGATGAAATCGCTCACATGCATATGTGATCGCTAGAAGTTCTTTTTCTATCTGAGCATACCTTGTTTTAGCACTTGTCAGTGCTCTTGATGCATAGATTACTGGTTGCCATGTATCCTCATGTTCCTGTAACAACACTGAGCCTAGGCCAAATTGCGAAGCATCTGCCAAAATTCTTATTCTTTTCGTAGAATCAAAGAATTTTAGCACTGGTTGCTCTGTAATGATCTGTTTCAAGTTTTGCCAACCTTCTTCTTGTTCATGTGACCACATCCACTCGTTATCTTTGTCCAACAACCATCTAAGAGAGGCTGTTCATTCAGAGAGTTGAGAAAAAAACTTTCCTAAGTAAGTAATCATTCCTTGGAATCTTCTGACGTCGTCTTTGTTGTTAGGACGTTCCATGTTCACTATCGCTGATATTTTCCTTGGGTCTGGTTTTACACCTTGATCCGAGACCACGTCGCCCATAAAGGTAAGTGTATTCATGCCAAATTCACATTTGTCCTTGTTTAGCTTTAGAGTCACTTTCTTGACAAGTTCCATTACTTGTCTCAATCTAGAATCATGTTCATCCTTTGTAGATCCCCAGACAATAATGTCATCCATCATTATTTCAACACCTGGAATATGTTCAAAAATCATGTGTATCTTTTTGTGATATACTTCTGGAGCAGACAAAATTCCATATGGTAGTCGAAGAAATCTGTATCGACCTCCTGGTGTATTAAATGTACAAAGCTTTGAGCTGGCCTCATCTAGCTTCATTTGCCAGAATCCTGAAGATGCGTCCAATTTACTGAACCAGGTTGCTCCCGCAAATTGCGACATGATTTCATCTCTAGTTGGTAGTTTGAAATGTTCTCGTTTAATAGCTTTGTTTAAATCTCTGGGGTCTAGACATGTTCTCAGTTGTCCATTTTTCTTTTCAACAATTACTAAGGAGCTTACCCATTCAGTAGGCTCATCAACTTTCTGTATCACACCCAAGGCTTCCATGCGATTTAACTCTTGTTTCAGTTTTTCTCTCAGCGCAAACGGCACTTTTCTACAGGGGTGTATCACTGAAGAAACTTGCGTGTCTATATTTATTTTATGCTCTCCAGGCAAACAACCTAGACCTTCAAACAAGTCTCTGTATTCTGTAAACATCGATTTGCAGTCATCTTCTACTTGTGATGTCACCATAAAAACTTTCTTTAGCAAGCTTAGTTTCTCACAGGAACTTAATCCTAGAATCGGTTGCACATTTTTATCCACAATCAGTAGAGATGTTTTAAACTGTTGTCCCTTATATTTCAGTGTCACTAAGCATGTACCTTTCACAGGAATTTCCTCCCCAGTGTACCCTGTAACTTTCCCTTTGGCTGGATGAATTTAAGGTTTTACTCTAAAAGTCTTATAGTCTTGAAATGATATTAAATTCACCTGCGCGCCAGTATCAAGCTTAAAGGAAATGACAATTTCATTCACAGTTAAAGGGACAATCCATTCTTTCTTATCTGCACTGCAAAGTTCAATGCAATCCACAAAGAATTCCTCTGTTTGTTTAACAGCATGCACTTTGGTTGTTTCACTTTTCATTTTACAGCATTTGGCAAAGTGATTTAGTCTACCACATTTCATGCTGGTTTTACCATAAGCAGGGCACATTTTAGGATTGTGAGCATTTCCACATCTACTACAAATTTCCTTATTAGACTGTGGCTTAGACGGCTTCATTCTTGAGAATGGAGGATTGCTTGGCTCTGTTTTCTGCACTACATGTACAGCAGCATCAACTTCCTTGTGTAACACTTTGGCTTGAAATCTAGTTATTTCTGCAGATCTGCACATAGTCACTGCCTTATCTAGTGTTAGGTCTTGCTCTCTCAGCAGTGTCTCTCTGAGTCCATTATCAGGTATTCCACAGACAATACGATCTCTAATCGGTGAATCCTTTAAATCTCCAAACTCACAGGTTTTACTGAGTGATTGCAGCTCTGTAACATACTGATCAAATCCATCTACAGACTTCTGATCACATGTGAAAAACTTATATCTTTCATATGTCACATTTTTCCTTGGCACAAAGTAATCTTCAAACTTTTGCATTATTGAAGATAGTTTTCAGTTTGATGAGGGGCAGAATATGGTGCTATTATAAATGTTCAGCACATCCTCTCGTTTCCCCAGGCACGCCCTCATTTGTATCTGACACGCCTGCGTTTTTCAACACACTCCCAAGAAAATGGTCAGTTACCTCCCAGAAACACCCACTTTCTGTCAATCACTCTGCGGCCCGCAGTGCGACTGAAAAGCATCGCTAGACCTTGTGTGAAACTGCTTCGGCTGTTGTGAAAGTACGTTGCGCATGCGCATTGTGCCGCATACACATGCGCAGAAGTGCCATTTTTTGGCCTGATCGCTGGGCAGCGACCGAAAACAGCTAGCGAACAACTCGTATGTTCCAGCATCACAACATGGAGGCGATCGTGGCAAATTACTATTACAGATTGAATCCAGACGGACTTTTCGGCTGGACTGTGTTGCACCCAAAGAATCCCTCAGTCTTCTTCACTATTTATAATGAGAATTTTATGCTCATTACCAGGGCCGTCTTAACAGCAGTGAAGGACCCTGGGCACAAAAATGCACTGGGCCCCCTACCCATCCTCTAGCGGTAGGGGTGGGGGATGCTATCAGCGGCAGCTTTGACGTCCGACGGGTGCTAGGGGGTGTTCTATCTTCTGCTCAGCATGTAGGACCTGGAGCAGTAATTTCTGCTAATTACTACTTTATTGCACAGATGGGGTCGGAGGGAGAACACTAAACTGTAAAAGCGGGCATTGGGCTGAATGAAGGGTCCCTGGTACATGACTTCCAGGGTGGTAGGGGGTGTTTAATACATAGGGGAGGGGCAGATAGTGGAGTGGACTTAATATTCATCAATTTCTGGTGGGAGGGCAGCTTGCTTGACTGCAGATATCTCCAGTTCCTGGAAATAGATTTCTTAGCTTTGAATGGTATTAAAAAAACTAGAGAGTCCCACCTTTCAGGAGGTACAGAGACTTGGGGATCAGAGTTCAGGAGCCAGAGCAATCCACCAATGAAAATATAAAACTGCATATCAGGTGTGTGGAGCTGGAGCAGGGACCAGCTGCTGGAAGGTTGATATCTCTGGTTCTGGCAGAAACAAGCTGTCAGTGTCCATCGAAAGGGGAGAGTCCCAGCTTTTGGAGTATACCTCAGAAAACAGCCGGACAGAACGCGAGATATCTGGCTGGGAAGAGCAATTAACAGGCTTGGATGGGGACCACTGCTTTGAAGTCGGATATCTCTGATTCCCCAGGGCCTTTTTTAAAAAATCTGGTACCCCTGGAAAGAGGGGAACGTCATCTATCAGCCTTGGACCCTTATACTCCTTGGGCCCTTGGGCAAGTGCCCATTAAGTCCATACAAAAAGATGGCCCTGCTCATTACAGAACAAGTCAGCAGTCTTTTAGTGTTTTTTGTATAATTAACTTTTATACTACATTACATTTAACCTTAAATCATTTTTGGCTTCACCAGTAGGGGGCAGCACTCACTCCCTTATATGTGAATAACAGATAGTGTTTTCAGTTTTTAATTGTATTTTTATATTACAATTACATCAGAAATGTGCTCTGCCTTAGGAGGATATGCATTGATATGGTCTGATGTATTTTTCTGTGGGCACTTTTTACCAATAATATGTTTTTTTAGATGTGTTGTTGTTACACCTTATGATGCATGGTTTTAATATATGCATCCCTACACTGGATTTTTATTTGCACTGCACATATATATTTCATGTTGTAAATGTAATTTGCACTAAGTGGATGTTCACACACTGTTTTGTTTCAGTGTGTTACCATAGTCCCCGGAGCCAGATGGGTGACGTCACTTCCAGCGCGTGGAGGGAGCCGTGAATAGAAGTGCTTGCTGTGGGCAGGCTCCCAGCGGGACCTGACAGCACACTGAGTGAGACAAGAAGGGGTTAAGGTTCTTTTGGTTTTAAACTATATATTGTCACTGCCTTCACATGTTGTGTTGTCTGAAGAAGGGGAGAGGTCCCCGAAATGTTACACATTAAAGCACACCCTTAGTGTTTTTTGCATTTTCACTACGTGTATACAGTCTCTGGGTGCCGCCTGCTGCATGGAAGGTACTGTATCTCATCTGGGGTTGCACCCTTCAGGAAGGCACCTGAGCCAGTTACGTTGTAAGACCGGAGTGCCAGGGTTAATGGGACATTTTTTTATATATATATATATATATATATATATATAGCAATTTTTCCACAGTGTGGAGGGTGCACTTACGCATGTGTACAGATCAGTCCATACATAAAAAATAATTTTATTGTAGTAGTCAAAGATGAAGCCTTGTTGTCGACGTCGACAACAAGGCTTCACCTTTGACTACTACAATAAAATTATTTTTTATGTATGGACTGATCTGTACACATGCGTAAGTGCACCCTCCACACTGTGGAAAAATTGCTATTTGAGTGGGCCGACATGGTCTATTGGGAGCACCCGCTACGTTGGAACCCATGAGATGAGAGTGCAGGACTTCTTCGGATATTGAGTCGGGCCTACACATTGTGGACCAGATATCCTGACACCCATCCTATTTTATAAGGACATCCATGCATGTTTAAAGACTTTACTGTTCATCTGGATTTTGTCATACATTGGGCATTGCTGTCTTTGTCGTTTTTTTCTTTTTCCTTTTCACCCTTTTCCTTTTCGTGTTTTTGTTCGTGAGTGTATACATAAAGTGTATTCGATTTTAGTAGTATTGTTACCATCATTGCAAGTGAACCCTCTGGAAAATCTCACAGAATGGGGCATATCTATTAGATGACGGATTACTTTCACAGGCCGAAGGAGGTACGGTGTCATTTACAGACGAGGAGGTTGAAAAACTTCTATTTGATAAATTGGACTTCGATACCTTACCATTGGATACCCCCATTGACATTTTCTATAGGGTTCTAAAGCAACGACAGAGGGAGGTGGACTTGACTCTCCATGGTCAATTCCTCTCCGAATATTACAGACGTAAGCAACTGCCCAGGGGTTTTAGAATAGCCAATATCCCCACATTGGGAAGGAATAACCCCATTTTTTGCAGTAGATGGTGTGGGGTACTCAATAAATGCTCCCTAGACCTTATGGCCTTCGTCATTGAGGAGGTAGGTCAGGAGCTTAAAAAGGTTAAAACAGAAATTGAGACCACGAACAGTACAGCACTCCCCACCCTACAGGACGCTAAGTCCCAGAATTGGACTGATCGGTTACAAAAACAAATTGAAAACTATAAAAGACAATTAATTTCCTTCAAACGCACAAAACTGCTGACAGTGACCAATGACTATTTAAATCATACGGTGTACCAATGGTTACTAGGTAATAATTCTGACGACAGAAGAAAACGTCCCCTCCGGAGACGTAGGGCTCAGCCATTCCCTAAGGAATTCGGCCCATCAGTTTCAAATTCAGATGCAGAATATACCGAAGGGCCTTCAGAATCTGTCAATTTTTTAGATCCCGGAGCCGACAACCTCAGCGGACCCAGCAAATATCTCAGAAGCGGCACCGACCGCACACGAGGAGGAGTGGGTACAAGATGAAGAGGTCGTCCGAGACGCAACTGTACACTGTCTTTAACTTATCTAGTGTACAATTAAACGAGGCAGAGATTAAACTCCTGTCACGTGGTTTGACATTTGTTCCTGCATGTAAATCACAATCTTTTCATAAATCAGTAGATCAATACAAATTTGGAAGATCTATGTGACTCAGAGAATTCTTCTCCAATAAATCCACTGCAGAAGTCACCACTAGATTTCGTGGAAAATCCACCTTTGACCCCCCATCCTCCAACACCAGTATTAAGACCTTTCTAAGACGTGTATAAGCTGATGTAGAAAAGGAACAAGCACCCAGGTTATATGACAATTTAACACCTCCTGGACGATCAGCCCTTAAGAAACTTAGAGAGAACACACAAGTGGTAGTCCGTCCTGCGGACAAGGGAGGTGCAGTCGTAGTCCAGGACTGGGCAGATTATGACCGGGAGATCCTTCGTCAATTAGCAGACACTGAGACGTACACACTACTAGATTGCAATCCCATTGGTACTATAAAGAATAAGATCGATTTGAGTATCAGGTTTGGTTTTGAACAGGGTTAGATCAGTAATGATTTTAAAAAAAATTGAGTGTTGAACACCCTAAATGCCCCATACTATACACACTACCTAAAATTCATAAAACCTTGGTACATCCACCTGGGAGGCCCATCATCGCTGCCGAAAGTTCATTGTTGCAACCTTTGGCAATTTTAGCTGATAGTATCCTACAGCCACTTGTATTAAAAACTGAAAGTTTGAGGGATACTGGTGATTTCCTGACCCATTTACATAACAAACAAATCAAGGACTGCAGTATGTTCATGGCTACCCTTGATATGTGTTCTTTATACACAGTGATTCCGCACCAGGCAGGACTTGATACAATTAGGAAATATCTTCTGGGAGTCCAGAATTTGGAATACCCTATAGATTTCATATTGGAAATGACTGAGTTTGTATTGAAGCAGAATCACTTTCTATACAAAGATATGTTTTTCCTACAAACCTCTGGCACAGCGATGGGGTCTAATTTGGCCCCATCATATGCCAATTTATTCATGGCAGAATACGAGAAAACTCATATATTTCCAGCCTATGGTCAGAAGATCGTTTTTTACCGCAGATTTATAGACAACATTTTCCTGCTCTGGTACGGTACCGAAATTGAATTCAATGACATGGTGGCGAGTTTAAATATCTTAGATAGCCCCATTCAATTCACTCAAACCATTTCATCTACAGAGATCAATTTCCTTGATGTTGCTGTTATTAGAACAGACTCTGGCTTCATCTCTACACTGTATCGTAAGCCTACAGATCGTAACATGTTGTTACAAGCAGATAGTTTTCATCCACCGGCCCTCAAGGAGAGTCTACCTATCTCACAATACTTGAGAGCCATGCGTATCAATTCCGAGTCTGATCGCAGGCATGTTCAATGTTCTGAAGTTTACCTCCAGATTTCTACATAGGGGGTATGCACCTAAAACATTAGCCAGATGTCTAGAGACCGCCACCTAGATTTTTTGGGGCAAACGTGGAACCTCTAATAAAAATTTAGATTGCATGATCTTTCCTACACAGTTCGATAATACTACTACCATTAAGAGATCACTGAGAAAACATTGGCCAATTGTTGCCACTGATCTGAATTTGTCATTCTCCAAGACTAAAGCACTGATGGTTGCGAACCGTCGAGGTGCTAACCTTAACCAACTTCTGATGCGCCCGACTGTGTTCCCCAAAAAATAATTTTCCACCACTCAACTTATGCAGTCCAAACCAGGCAGCTGTTCTTGTGGAAGCTGCACAACATGTAGGTCACTGATGACTGGGCCTATATTTTATCACCCGCATACTGGCAAGGTGATTAAAATAAGATACAATTTGCACTGTAGGCTAGACTATGTTATATACATTCTTAAATGTCCCTGTGGACTCTGTTATGTGGGTTTAACCACACGACCATTCCGAGACCGGATGGCCAACCACAGGTCCTCAATACACACTGCATTACTTTCAGGCAAAACCGATAAACCCGTGGTGAGACACTTCCTGGCGGCCAAACATCAAGTCACCAGTTTGAAATGCAAGTTGATAGACTGGATACCCCCTGTCCTATAGGTGGGGATCGGAATCTACTGTTAAAAAGATGAGAAAGTTATTGGATACATCAGTTGGATACGGTTGCACCTAGAGGCCTCAACGAATCCAATCCATTCAATGTCTTCCTCTAACATTACAGATGGGCAACTGGGATTCATTCTATACAGTCTATGCATAGTACCTTGGTTTGATCAATAGACAATACTGCCACTTTGATGTTAGTTTATACGTTGTTAGTATTTGTTTCTATGTATGCTTAAATTATCTATATCAGTGGCCCAGCGGCACTAGAATGTCAGCCCAGACGGGTTTGGTATTATTTGCCTGTTATCTGTGACATTTTTCTGGGTGAACTTTCTCCCAGGCCTAGGCATCCTACCCTTTTGAGCTTCATTGCAGTTCTATTTAGACATTTTGAAATATGTCTTTAACCCTTTTGATTCTGTTCCTGTTTTAGTTATACTAGTAGATGCAAGTTGGTGGAGATGGTGTTTTTGTTGTATCTACATCCGCTGTAAACTCTGTCACTGACACTGTATCTATATTTCTATACATCATGCTTTGATGACAGCTTTAGCTAGTTGTTTCCTGGTTGGGAACTCTTGTGGAACACATGCCCCGCCCCCTTTGGTCTGACGTATGGAACGAACTTTCCATCCCCTTCTTGACCGGGCAGATTGCAGTTGATCTAAGCCCGGCGCCAGCCCCACTTTGACCCATGTATTTATTTGTCTCCACCTGATGTGTGGACATTAGTAGCAGTGGAAGCCAGTGTCTTAAGGATGAGTTTTTTCAGGAAGCCGCAGACGCACCCGCTACTTCCGGCTGGTGGAACGCACACTTCTGGCCGAGTGGAACGCTAGGCGTTCCGGTCCGGGGAGAGCGGAGCCGGCGGCACCTGTGTGTTGTTTTTTTGTTTTACTTGTTTCGGTCGGCTGGTGTGGAGGGGCTTTGAGAGGTGGGTCTGACCTCGTTAGCTAGACATGGTTAGCTTCTTTTGGTTGGGGTTGTTTTGGGTGCGGGATGGCGTCCTGCATTGCACCCTTCACTTCCGGCCATTTCCGGTCAGGGAAGTTTAAATAGCCGTCCCAGTGCTGATGTATGGTATGCAGCACAGGGACGAGTTCCTACATTGGTGACTCATGTAAGTGACTCTTTAGGTGGGATACTGCCATTCTGTTATCTTGTTTTCCTGGACGCTGATTTTTGCTTTTTCATTATTGGTTATGCAGTACCTTTTGCAGCTTTGTACCCCTGTCGCTGCACCCTAGTAGCAGTTTGCATTTTTGAACAGGTATGTTTGATGTTGAACACTGTTGGATTTGACTTGTTATCAAATCCCTGTTTGTTGTGGTGACCATCACTATATTGTCATTATATTGTTATTTAGATATACGTGATTTTCATGTTTGTACTCATACCTTTGACTCCCGTATATATCTCTGCTACGTGCTCTCCATATATACTATGCTGGAATTAACCCCAGGTGAGCTTGGCTATACAGTTCATTAGACGGTGATACTACAGGTAAAGGTGGTGTTTTGTCTAGTGGTATGCGCGACTTCATCTACAGTGTTGGTGGCGGGTTGTGATGTGGATACAGACACCTAATGAGTTGTCATATTGGTAATTACATTTTAATTTTCATATTTGGATGTCATATGGCGCGGAGTCTCCTAATATGCATGTTTGTTTTTTGTTATAAAAACATTACAAATATTTGGCGATTGATGTTGATGTAATTAGTACGCATTGCCTGTCTTGAGAAAGGTTCGTCATCGAACCGACACGTCGACAACAAGGCTTCATCTTTGACCACTACAATAAAATTCTTTTTTATGTATTGACTGATCTGTACACATGCGTGAGTGCACCCTCCACACTGTGGAAAAATTGCTATTTGAGTGGACCGACATGGTCTATTGGGAGCATCCGCTACGTTGGAACCCATGAGATGAGAGTGCAGGACTTCTTCGGATATATATATATGTATGTAAATAGAGATAGATAGATAGATAGATAGATAGATAGATAGATAGATAGATAGATAGATAGATAGATAGATAGATAGAACCTGAGGGTGACTCAGAGATATCACTGTACTGGGCCCCAATATTTCTGATGCCGGCCCTGAATATCATTACTTACTGGATAATAGCAATTCTTTGTAAGAGGTCTTTCCTTTATACCTCTCACATCTTTTAGTTATACAAGTCTGTCTCACATGTTTTAACTAATGGAAATAAAAGCAAAATGTTAATTAATTAATTCTATAAGTGTGTTCAAACATAGGATTTTAATTACCTAACAGTAAATCCTTTTCTCGCAGTCTGTAGAGGATACTGGGAATCCATTTAGTACCATGGGGTATAGACGGGTCCACTAGGAGCCTTGGGCACTTTAAGAATTTGATAGTGTGCGCTGGGTCCTCCCTCTATGCCCCTCCTGCCAGACTCAGTCTAGGAAACTGTGCCCGAGGAGACGGACATACTTTGAGAGAAGGATAGATAAGGAAAGTGGTGAGATTACGAACCAGCACACACAGAACAATAGGAAAGCCATGCTAACAAAACTTGAAACATGAACAGCAAAAGCTGCACAAACCAGAATACTTAACCAAGTAACAGTGCAGGAAGAACGAAGCACCGGGCAGGCGCCAAGTATCCTCTACGGACTACGAGAAAAGGATTTACCGGTAGGTAATTAAAATCCTATATTCTCTAACGTCCTAGAGGATACTGGGAATCCATTTAGTACCAAAGCGCCAAAACTGGGTGGGAGAGTGTTGAGGTTTCTGCAGAACTGATTGACCAAACTGAAGGTCCTCAGAGGCCAAAGTATCGAACTTGTAAAACTTTGCAAACGTGTTCGAACCTGACCAAGTAGCTGCTCGGCAGAGCTGTAAAGCTGAGACACCCCAGCCAGCCGCCAAAGAAGAACCCACCAACCTAATAGAGTGGGTTTGTACAGATCTTGGAACCGATAACCCTGCCATGGAATAAGCATGCTGGATAGTAAGCCTGATCCAGCATGCAATAGACTGCTTTGAAGCAGGGCATCCAAATTTAATGGGTTCATATAGAACAAACAGCGAGTCGGCTTTCCTGTGATGAGCTGTTCTCTTTACATACACCTTCAAAGCCCTTACAACCTCCAAAGACTTTGAAGTAGCAGAAGTGTCCTTCACAGCCTAAAGCACAATAGGTCCGTTGATGTGAAAAGCGGACACCACCTTAGGAAGAAATTGCTGGCGAGTTCTGAGTTCAGCTCTGTCCTCATGGAAAAGTAAGTAGGGACTCTTGTGAGACAATGCCCCTAGCTCTGACACACGTATAGCTGAGGCCAAGGCCAACAGTGTGACTGTCTTCCACATAAGGTACTTTACGTGAACCTCCTGTAATGGTTCAAACCCGTCCGATTGGAGGAACTGCAGCACCAAATTGAGATCCCAAGGTGCCGTGGGAGGCACAAAGGGAGGCTGGATGTGTAGAACACCTTTCAAAAACGTCTGGACCTCAGGGAGAGACGCCAATTGTTTGTGAAAGTAAATAGACAAGGCCAAAATTTGGTCTTTAATGGAGCCTAGACGTAGGCCCACATCCATTCATGACTGCAGAAAAAGCAGGAGACGTCACAGATGAAATTCCAACACAGAATATTGTTTCCCACCAAGAGACATATTTCTTCCATATATGGTGGTAATGTTTAGACGTTACCCACTTCCTAGTCTGGATCATAGTCAGGATGACCTTGTCAGGAATCTCTCTTCTGGCTAGAATCAGCCGTTCAACTTCCATGCCATTAAACGTAGCCATGGTAAGTCTTGATATACTAATGTGCTCTGTTGCAGAAGATCCTCGCGAAGAGGTAGATGCCACGGATCTTCGAACAGCATCTCGAGAAGATCCGCATACCAGACCCTTCAAGACCAGTCTGCCCAGTTGTCTACTCCCGGAATGAAGACCGCCGACAACACCACGGCGTGTTTTTCCATCCAGAGGAGAATTCTTGACACCTCTGACATTGCTGCTCTGCTTTTCATTCCGCCCTGTCGGTTTATGTATGTTACCACCCTCACATTGTCTGACTGGACTTGAATGGCCTGATTCCGAAGTAGAGATGAGGCCTGCAGAAGGGCATTGTAGATTGCCCGGAGTTCCAAGATGTTTACTGGAAGGACAACTTCCCGACGTGACCATCTTCCTTGAAACTGCACCCCCTGGGTGACTGCACCCCAACCTCTGAGGCTTGCGTCTGTGGTTAGCAGAATCCAATTCTGAATCCCGAACCTCTGACCCTCGATGAGGTGAGAAGTCTGTAGCCACCACAGAAGGGAGATCCTGGCTCTTGGCGACAGACAGATCCTCTTGTGCATGTTAAGATGCGATCCGGACCATTTGTACAACAGATCCAGCTGGAAGGGCCTCACATGAAACCTTCCTTACTGAAGCGCCACGTAAGAGGCCACCATTTTCCCCAGTAGGCGAATTCACAGATGCACCGAGATCCGGGTTTGGAACTGGTAGTGGTACTCCTGCAGTGCAAATCGTAGAGAAGCCTGATGAGGCGGTCATATCTGAATATGAAGATACGCATCCTTGATATCCAGAGACACTAGGAATTCCCCCTCCTACAGACCTGAGATCACTGCTCTCAGAGACTCCATCTTAAATTTGAACACTCGTATGTACGGGTTCAACAACTTGAGGTTCAAAATCGGTCTTACCTAACCGTCCGGTTTCGGTACTACAAACAAGTTGGAATAATATCCCTTGTTTTGCAGATGAGGTGGAACTTTAGTTGGGCTTCCACCTGCCAGTCTTCCAGGCATCGCAGTCCACCGTCATGTTGAAGGCTCTGAGGAAGCAGAGCCTGAGCTCTGTTCCTGAGAACCGGAAGTTGCTGTTTGCGTGGTTTACCACTCGTGCCTCTGGTGGCTGTAGAAGAACCTCTGGTTTTGCCCTGAAACTCGGCATTCTGAAAGGACTGTAGATTAGGTTCTGAGTAGGCCTTCCTTGCTGGGGGAACTGCAGAAGGAAGATATGTGGACTTACCCACAGTAGCTTTGGAGATCCATTGGTCTAGTTCATCTCCAAATAAGGCCTCTCCTGTGAAGGGTAGGCCTTCCACGCCTTTCCTGGAGTCCGCGTCAGCAGTCCACTGGCGTAGTCATAAACCTCTGCGTGCTGACACTGCCATAGTAGTGGTGCATGCATTAAGCAAGCCAATTTCTTTTATGTCTTCCACCATAAAATTCGCAGAATCCTGTATATGTTGCAGGAGTAAAATAATCTCCCCCTGAGACAAGGTATCCAACCCGTCAAGTAGGTTACTTGACCATTTGGCGATGGCCTTAGATCGGTGGATTTTCCCATTTTTTTCCTATCCTCAGGAGGAAAAGATTATTTGAACCCTTTAGGGATTAAAAATTTCCTATCAGGATTAACCCACGGTTCTTCAAACAGGGCATTTAGTTCTTTTAGCACAGGGCTGAGGATTTCTTTTTTATATTAAAATAAAACTTCTCTGATAGCTTCTATGAGAGCCTCTAATCCCTGTGACAGAGAAACCTCCCCCACCTCTGAGTCCACCTCCCACTCCTCCATGTCTGACCCTCCATCATCAGAGTCAGACTGCAGGATATGGGCCAAAGGACGTTTTTGCGGACAATTGGCAGGGGTCTGAGACGCTGGCTTGGGTACTGAGTCTCTTTTCATAAACGTAGTCATCGATTGTCTTAAGTATTGCATCTCTTTCTCATTATGGGACAATTTAGTAGAAATATTGGAAACCATTCCCCTAATGGAGTCCAGCCAAGCTGGCTCTGCCCCGCTAGCCTGGGATGGTACACTGCACTGAGTACACTGTAGTGAACCCCCTGGAGAAGAGGAACACTGTGCCTTACATGAAACCACTCTTTGTCTGACTTACTGAGACAGTGACAGCACACACACACACACACACACACACACACACACACAGGAACAGGTTAAATGCACAATTAACCCACAGAGATAGTATGGAGCCAGCACATGGCGCCCATACTTCTAATGCCAAGCTTAGCCGTGTTGCAGACTAAGCACCCAGATTGGGGACTAAGTACACAAGTAAGTGCTCCCCCCCCTGCTATGACCCCCTGGTACTGCTGAGGTAATCTGCAGTCTTTCCAGAGGAGCTGTGCGTCCCTGTCAGTGTCTGTGTCCACTGCAGAGGGAAAATGGCGCTGGCGAGCTGCTGGATCCGCTCATAGTGAAGCCCCGCCACTTCAATGGCACGCGGTCTTCCCGCTTTTTTATACTGGCTGAGGTAAATTTAGTGCTTAAAATGGAGTCAGCCACCTTTTAAGTCTGTAATGCCAGTCTGGGTACTGTGTACACCCGTAGTGTACCGAGACTCAACGTAGAAGCCATGCGTCTCCATACCCTCAGGCCGCCATAATGGCCGGCGAACCGCTAACCAGGACGCCGGCTTAGTACTCACCACTCTTCTATCTTCTGGCTCTGTTAGGGGTGGCGGTGTGCTGCGGGAATGTACGCTCGCCAAGGTGGGGCTTGCGAATAGTTCCCTCAGCAGCTAGTGTCCTGTCAGCGGGGACCATTAACCCTTCAAGAGGTTGGGCCATTCCCCCTCCCCCCAAGTCCCACGAAGCAGGCAGTCTTGTGCCATACAGACCTGCCTGAAAATAACAAACATACAAAATAGATGCAGAAAACTTTTCTGGAGCTTCTAGCGATGTGACCTGCTCCTCCGGGCACATTTTCTGGTAGGAGGGGCATAGAGGGAGGAGCCAGCGCACACTATCAAATTCTTAAAGTGCCCAAGGCTCCTAGTGGACCCATCTATACCCCATGGTTCTAAATGGATTCCCAGTATCCTCTAGGACGTTAGAGAAAAGAAGTATCTCTCTGCTGTCTTTTCCTGTCTATAGTTTAGGACTAATTTAGGTCTGTTAATGAGGGTGGCATTTTTTGTATTATTAATCAGATCTTTTTAATGACCTTCAGAATTATCACTGTTACCATTGCAGGTAGTTGTGATTCAGAGGGAGTTTGTGGCTTCGATGACTCCAAGTGACTCTCCAGTTCCCCAAGCACCACCCCCTTATGTGGTCCAAGAAGATTAAAATGCCAAGCCAGCACAATAATGGGATCTCTACAGGCAAACACCAAGCATCATGGCAATCAACAGTTATATAAAGGAAAAAAAAGTGTCATGTTATATATAAATCACATGACCCAGATATAACCAATTTAATCTAAAGGAATCATGCGTTTAGTTTTGTAGTCTAATTGCACATGACACATCTAGCATACCATTTGCTTATTACAGAATAACAATGCTACTTGCAGTCACTTAATTATTTTAAATACGTATTTTATCAGATTCTACACAATCAGAAAACATAATAGTCCATACTTTGTTAATATTTATATCAAGCAAAATGCATTTATTTTGTGCTTTCTAAACATTTTTATAAATATCTTGTTAATTATTTGACAAAATAAAAAGTCAAATTTGGTCAAATGAAAAAAAAAATTCCTGTTGATTACAGTTTAAATATTTTATTACAGTATAGCAAATGCTCAGGTGTCTTCTAACATCTGGCCTCAATATGCAATATGACACGAGATGCCTAATGTGATTGTAGCTTAACTACTTTAACTATTATGTCTTGCATGCATCGCAGATGCAGTGAAACACCATTCATAGTGTACGACAGATGCTTTATTTGCACAGTAATACGTTTTAAATATGCACAAAGTCACAGATAAAGCTCAATGGAATTTAGCGGGAGAAAAAGCAGTGTCTCTGCACCCAGGGCCATATTAACAGTATTATTGGACCTGGGCAAAGCAACGCACTGGGGTGGTCATTCCGAGTTGATCGCAGCCAGCAACTTTTTGCTGCTGCTGCGATCAACTAGTACACGCCTATGGAGGAGTGTATTTTAGCTTAGCAGGTCTGCGATTGCTTCTGCAGCCCTGCTAAGCTAAAAAAATGTAAACTAAAACAAGTCTAGCCCTGTACATACTTACCCTGTGCGACGATCTCAGCGATGCTGGGGCCGGCTTTGACGACAGATATCCGCCCTCCGTCTCCCCGAAAACGTCTGGCAACAGTCCAGGGACACCCAGGTACGCCTTCTTTCTGTCAATCTTCTTGCAGTCGTCTCTGCGACCGCTTTCTTCATTGTCCTGGATGTAACCCGGCGACCCCTGTCGCCGGGCAACGTCGCGCATGCGCAGTGTAGCCGCCGCGCATACCGGACCCGTTCGCACCGCAGCGACAAACCGATGCGTGCGAACGGGTCGGAATGACCCCCTGGGTCCTCTACCCACCCATTCACAGGAACAAAAATAAATGAATATCCAAACTAACCACTACTGCGGTCCAGCACCATCAAGCACTCTTGTAGCTCCAACCTTTCACCAATCAGTAAACTGACAGACATTAGCTACCAGACTACAGGCGGGAGTTAGAGAACATTGCACTCGTAGGAGGAAAGCTCCAGCTATTCACCAGTCAGCAAGCAGATAGCCATTTGGTGTCTTGTTTCAGCCTGGGAGGCAGGTAGAGATTGCTGTCTGGCAGCCCAGGTTAAGTGTAGTTCACATTCAGAGTGGCCAGGCAGCATTCCCTATCTACCTCCCAAGAAGCTCCGGAGGCACCAGCCCAGGAGTCAGCTGACCTTTGGTCCAGCCCGCCCCTGCTTGAAGGTAGAGATGTGCACTTGAAATTTTTCGGGTTTTGTGTTTTGGTTTTGGGTTCGGTTCCGCGGCCGTGTTTTGGGTTCGACCGCGTTTTGGCAAAACCTCACCGAATTTTTTTTGTCGGATTCGGGTGTGTTTTGGATTCGGGTGTTTTTTTCAAAAAACACTAAAAAACAGCTTAAATCATAGAATTTGGGGGTCATTTTGATCCCAAAGTATTATTAATCTCAAAAACCATAATTTCCACTCATTTTCAGTTTATTCTGAATACCTCACACCTCACAATATTATTTTTAGTCCTAAAATTTGCACCGAGGTCGCTGGATGACTAAGCTAAGCGACCCTAGTGGCCGACACAAACACCTGTCCCATCTTGGAGTGGCACTGCAGTGTCACGCAGGATGGCCCTTCCAAAAAACACTCCCCAAACAGCACATGACGCAAAGAAGAAAAAAAGAGGCGCAATGAGGTAGCTGTGTGAGTAAGCTAAGCGACCCTAGTGGCCGACACAAACACCTGGCCCATCTAGGAGTGGCACTGCAGTGTCACGCAGGATGGCCCTTCCAAAAAACACTCCCCAAACAGCACATGACGCAAAGAAGAAAAAAAGAGGCGCAATGAGGTAGCTGTGTGAGTAAGCTAAGCGACCCTAGTGGCCGACACAAACACCTGGCCCATCTAGGAGTGGCACTGCAGTGTCACGCAGGATGGCCCTTCCAAAAAACACTCCCCAAACAGCACATGACGCAAAGAAGAAAAAAAGAGGCGCAATGAGGTAGCTGTGTGAGTAAGCTAAGCGACCCTAGTGGCCGACACAAACACCTGGCCCATCTAGGAGTGGCACTGCAGTGTCACGCAGGATGGCCCTTCCAAACAACACTCCCCAAACAGCACATGACGCAAATAAAAATGAAAGAAAAAAGAGGTGCAAGATGGAATTGTCCTTGGGCCCTCCCACCCACCCTTATGTTGTATAAACAGGACATGCACACTTTAACCAACCCATCATTTCAGTGACAGGGTCTGCCACACGACTGTGACTGAAATGACGGGTTGGTTTGGACCCCCACCGAAAAAGAAGCAATTAATCTCTCCTTGCACAAACTGGCTCTACAGAGGCAAGATGTCCACCTCATCATCATCCTCCGATATATCACCGTGTACATCCCGCTCCTCACAGATTATCAATTCGTCCCCACTGGAATCCACCATCTCAGCTCCCTGTGTACTTTGTGGAGGCAATTGCTGCTGGTCAATGTCTCCACGGAGGAATTGATTATAATTCATTTTAATGAACATCATCTTCTCCACATTTTCTGGAAGTAACCTCGTACGCCGATTGCTGACAAGGTGAGCGGCGGCACTAAACACTCTTTCGGAGTACACACTTGTGGGAGGGCAACTTAGGTAGAATAAAGCCAGTTTGTGCAAGGGCCTCCAAATTGCCTCTTTTTCCTGCCAGTATAAGTACGGACTGTCTGACGTGCCTACTTGGATGCGGTCACTCATATAATCCTCCACCATTCTTTCAATGGTGAGAGAATCATATGCAGTGACAGTAGACGACATGTCCGTAATCGTTGTCAGGTCCTTCAGTCCGGACCAGATGTCAGCATCAGCAGTCGCTCCAGACTGCCCTGCATCACCGCCAGCGGGTGGGCTCGGAATTCTGAGCCTTTTCCTCGCACCCCCAGTTGCGGGAAAATGTGAAGGAGGAGATGTTGACAGGTCGCGTTCCGCTTGACTTGACAATTTTTTCACCAGCAGGTCTTTGAACCCCAGCAGACTTGTGTCTGCCGGAAAGAGAGATCCAAGGTAGGTTTTAAATCTAGGATCGAGCACTGTGGCCAAAATGTAGTGCTCTGATTTCAACAGATTGACCACCCGTGAATCCTTGTTAAGCGAATTAAGGGCTCCATCCACAAGTCCCACATGCCTAGCGGAATCGCTCCCTTTTAGCTCCTCCTTCAATGCCTCCAGCTTCTTCTGCAAAAGCCTGATGAGGGGAATGACCTGACTCAGGCTGGCAGTGTCTGAACTGACTTCACGTGTGGCAAGTTCAAAAGGTTGCAGAACCTTGCACAACGTTGAAATCATTCTCCACTGCGCTTGAGACAGGTACATTCCACCTCCTATATTGTGCTCAATTGTATAGGCTTGAATGGCCTTTTGCTGCTCCAACAACCTCTGAAGCATATATAGTGTTGAATTCCACCTCGTTACCACTTCTTGCTTCAGATGATGGCAGGGCAGGTTCAGGCGTTTTTGGTGGTGCTCCAGTCTTCTGTACGTGGTGCCTGTACGCCGAAAGTGTCCCGCAATTCTTCTGGCCACCGACAGCATCTCTTGCACGCCCCTGTCGTTTTTTAAAAAATTCTGCACCACCAAATTCAAGGTATGTGCAAAACATGGGACGTGCTGGAATTTGCCCATATTTAATGCACACACAATATTGCTGGCGTTGTCCGATGCCACAAATCCACAGGAGAGTCCAATTGGGGTAAGCCATTCCGCGATGATCTTCCTCAGTTGCCATAAGAGGTTTTCAGCTGTGTGCGTATTCTGGAAACCGGTGATACAAAGCGTAGCCTGCCTAGGAAAGAGTTGGCGTTTGCGAGATGCTGCTACTGGTGCCGCCGCTGCTGTTCTTGCGGCGGGAGTCCATACATCTACCCAGTGGGCTGTCACAGTCATATAGTCCTGACCCTGCCCTGCTCCACTTGTCCACATGTCCGTGGTTAAGTGGACATTGGGTACAACTGCATTTTTTAGGACACTGGTGAGTCTTTTTCTGACGTCCGTGTACATTCTCGGTATCGCCTGCCTAGAGAAGTGGAACCTAGATGGTATTTGGTAACGGGGGCACACTACCTCAAGAAATTGTCTAGTTCCCTGTAAACTAACGGCGGATACCGGACGCACGTCTAACACCAACATAGTTGTCAAGGCCTCAGTTATCCGCTTTGCAACAGGATGACTGCTGTGATATTTCATCTTCCTCGCAAAGGACTGTTGGACAGTCAATTGCTTGGTGGAAGTAGTAAAAGTGGGCTTACGACTTCCCCTCTGGGATGACCATCGACTCCCAGCAGCAACAACAGCAGCGCCAGCAGCAGTAGGCATTACACGCAAGGATGCATCGGAGGAATCCCAGGCAGGAGAGGACTCGTCAGAATTGCCAGTGACATGGCCTGCAGGACTATTGGCATTCCTGGGGAAGGAGGAAATTGACACTGAGGGAGTTGGTGGGGTGGTTTGCGTGAGCTTGGTTACAAGAGGAAGGGATTTACTGGTCAGTGGACTGCTTCCGCTGTCGCCCAAAGTTTTTGAACTTGTCACTGACTTATTATGAATGCGCTGCAGGTGACGTATAAGGGAAGATGTTCCGAGGTGGTTAACGTCCTTACCCCTACTTATTACAGCTTGACAAAGGCAACACACGGCTTGACAAATGTTGTCCGCATTTCTGTTGAAATACTTCCACACCGAAGAGCTGATTTTTTTGGTATTTTCACCAGGCATGTCAACGGCCATATTCCTCCCATGGACAACAGGTGTCTCCCCGGGTGCCTGACTTAAACAAACCACCTCACCATCAGAATCCTCCTGGTCAATTTCCTCCCCAGCGCCAGCAACACCCATATCCTCCTCATCCTGGTGTACTTCAACACTGACATCTTCAATCTGACTATCAGGAACTGAACTGCAGGTGCTCCTTCCAGCACTTGCAGGGGGCGTGCAAATGGTGGAAGGCGCATGCTCTTCATGTCCAGTGTTGGGAAGGTCAGGCATCGCAACCGACACAATTGGACTCTCCTTGTGGATTTGGGATTCCGAAGAACGCACAGTTCTTTGCGGTGCTTTTGCCAGATTGAGTCTTTTCATTTTTCTAGCGAGAGGCTGAGTGCTTCCATCCTCATGTGAAGCTGAACCACTAGCCATGAACATAGGCCAGGGCCTCAGCCGTTCCTTGCCACTCCGTGTGGTAAATGGCATATTGTCAAGTTTACGCTTCTCCTCCGACAATTTTATTTTAGATTTTGGAGTCCTTTTTTTACTGATATTTGGTGTTTTGGATTTTACATGCTCTGTACTAAGACATTGGGCATCGGCCTTGGCAGACGACGTTGATGGCATTTCATCGTCTCGGCCATGACTAGTGGCAGCAGCTTCAGCACGAGGTGGAAGTGGATCTTGATCTTTCCCTAATTTTGGAACCTCAACATTTTTGTTCTCCATATTTTAATAGGCACAACTAAAAGGCACCTCAGGTAAACAATGGAGATGGATGGATACTAGTATACAATTATGGATGGACGAGCGACTGCTGACACAGAGGTAGCTACAGCCGTGGACTACCGTACTGTGTCTGCTGCTAATATAGACTGGATGATAATGAGATGAAATTAATATATATATATATATATATATATATAATATCACTAGTACTGCAGCCGGACAGGTATATATATTTATTATGTAATGACTGATGACGGACCTGCTGGACACTGTCAGCTCAGCACCGCAGACTGCTACAGTAAGCTACTATAGTAGTATGTATCAAGAAGAAAGAAAAAAAAAACCACGGGTAGGTGGTATACAATTATGGATGGACGAGCGACTGCCGACACAGAGGTAGCTACAGCCGTGGACTACCGTACTGTGTCTGCTGCTAATATAGACTGGATGATAATGAGATGAAATTAATATATATATATATAATATCACTAGTACTGCAGCCGGACAGGTATATATATTTATTATGTAATGACGGACCTGCTGGACACTGTCAGCTCAGCACCGCAGACTGCTACAGTAAGCTACTATAGTAGTATGTATCAAGAAGAAAGAAAAAAAAAAACCACGGGTAGGTGGTATACAATTATGGATGGACGAGCGACTGCCGACACAGAGGTAGCTACAGCCGTGGACTACCGTACTGTGTCTGCTGCTAATATAGACTGGATGATAATGAGATGAAATTAATATATATATATATAATATCACTAGTACTGCAGCCGGACAGGTATATATATTTATTATGTAATGACGGACCTGCTGGACACTGTCAGCTCAGCACCGCAGACTGCTACAGTAAGCTACTATAGTAGTATGTATCAAGAAGAAAGAAAAAGAAAAAAACCACGGGTAGGTGGTATACAATTATGGATGGACGAGCGACTGCCGACACAGAGGTAGCTACAGCCGTGGACTACCGTACTGTGTCTGCTGCTAATATAGACTGGATGATAATGAGATGAAATTAATATATATATATATATATATATAATATCACTAGTACTGCAACCGGACAGGTATATATATTTATTATGTAATGACGGACCTGCTGGACACTGTCAGCTCAGCACCGCATACTGCTACAGTAAGCTACTATAGTAGTATGTATCAAGAAGAAAGAAAATAAAAAAAACCACGGGTAGGTGGTATACAATTATGGATGGACGAGCGACTGCCGACACAGAGGTAGCTACAGCCGTGGACTACCGTACTGTGTCTGCTGATAATATAGACTGGATGATAATGAGATGAAATTAATATATATATATATATATATATAATATCACTAGTACTGCAGCCGGACAGGTATATATATTTATTATGTAATGACTGATGACGGACCTGATGGACACTGTCAGCTCAGCACCGCAGACTGCTACAGTAAGCTACTATAGTATGTATCAAGAAGAAAGAAAAAAAAACACGGGTAGGTGGTATACAATTATATATATATATATATACAATTATATATATATATATTAAACTGGTGGTGATTAATTAAACTGGTGGTCAGGTCACTGGTCACACTATCAGCAACTTGCAAGTAGTACTCCTAAGCAGACAATCACAATATACTGGTGGTCAGTGTGGTCACAATGGCAGTGTGGCTGGCACTCTGGCAGCAAAAGTGTGCACTGTACATTAAAATATGTACTCCTGCTCTCAGACTCTAACTGCTCCCCACTGTCTCCCCCACAAGTCAGATATACATATACAGTCACACTACACTTTAGCAAGTAGTAGTACTCCTAAAAATGCTCCCCAAAATTACTAAATACTGTGTCTCTCTCTACTCTAGTCTCTTCTCTATAAACGGAGAGGACGCCAGCCACGTCCTCTCCCTATCAATCTCAATGCACGTGTGAAAATGGCGGCGACGCGCGGCTCCTTATATAGAATCCGAGTCTCGCGAGAATCCGACAGCGGGATGATGACGTTCGGGCGCGCTCGGGTTAACCGAGCAAGGCGGGAGGATCCGAGTCGCTCGGACCCGTGAGAAAAAAGCTGAAGTTCGGGCGGGTTCGGATTCCGAGGAACCGAACCCGCTCATCTCTACTTGAAGGCCCATAGAATTGTGGTGCCCTGGGCATCTGCCCAGTGTGCCTATATGATAAGATGGCCCTGGCCATTTCACATACATATTCAGGCTTATTTGAACACAGATTATCGATTGACTGCGCATGTGCACGCATGTCGCCAAACAACAACAAGCATCGCCAAACAGCGACAAGCTGGTGCAAAAATTTCGATCACACAGCCATTCGCAAGCTGATTGACAGGAAGAGGCTGTTTGTGGGTGGTAACTGCCCGTTTTTTGGGAGTGTCAGGGTAAATGCAGGCGTTCCCAAGCTTTTTCAGGGAGGGCATGTGACGTTAGCTCCGGCCCTGATCAGCCTGTTATTTTCGCACTGTAAGAGTAAGTCCTGGGCTGCGCACAGAACTGCACACACTGGAAAAACCATTCAATGGTGAGTGAGTTGCTAACGGATCTGCAGATGTCCGCTGGCTGTTCACATGACGTACATATGCAATCGCACACTTGCACTGGGCGAATTTACGCTCCCTTGGGCGGCGACTATCTGAAGGGTAGCGACTATCTGAACGCAAAACAACAAAATTAGCAGCACAGCGATCAGGTCTGAATCACCCCCAAAGTCATGATGTTTTAACCCTTGGTTATCGGATGAATATTATAATATGCTATGGAGACATAAGTATAACTACCAGGGCCGGATCCAGGCCTACTAGCAGGAAAAAGTAGATATATCTGTATATATAAAAGGGAGAAAGAGTGTGTCGCCTATCCATACAGATATCTTCAGGCGCAGATACAAATACTTTTCTAGAGTTTAATAGCTATGCTGATCACCTGCAGCAATTGTACGTGCAGCTCCCACAAGTAGTCTGAAATGGTCAACTAAATCACAAATAGTATAACTATAGAGGGAGCGCAATACTGAGACACAGTTTATTATATAGTATTAATAAAACCACAATGCAGTTTGTACCAGGGCCGGACTGGCCATCTGGCACATGCCAGAAAGGCCGATGGGCAGGTGGGCCGATCTGGTCCCTCAGAGAGCCGGGAAGGCCGAGCGCAGCGCAGCCTCCGTCTCTCTGCTTCAGCCGCCCCCATCGGTCTCCATGGAAATGGGGGCATGCCGCGAGTCGACAGCCCCATGACTCGCGGCACGCCCCGGTACATCGTGCTGGCGCGCCCCCGTGACTAGCGCGCGTCTAATGCCCGGGCATAATTAGAGCCCCAGTCCGTCGCTGGTTTGTACATATATCATATATATTTAAAAAAACATAAAAAGCACTAACTACATTAACTGAACTTGAACAAGAAAATAGTAACGACATTATCCCAATATTTTATGTAAACCAGAAAAAAGAAAAGGTGGTAATGATAGAGGTCTTCTACACTCTCACTTTGAATAGCTTGAGAGAGGTCTGTGTGTGAAAGACCAAGGAAGCATAGAGACAAACTGCATAAAAATGAGAGGAGAGCACTAAGGAGTCTGATGAGGGAGTCGGACAACACAATTATAATTAAAAATTCCGATATGGGTGGAGGAACGGTGATTTAGGATAAGACTGCATATGAAGCAGAGGCCTACAGACAACTAAATAACAGAAAGCACCTTTTTTTTTTAATATAACAATTTTTATTGAAGAAAAGGCACATGAGGACATACAAACATCATTGATTGAAAATATACTGCATGAAATACATCGCATGATGTAGCGCGGCTGTGTACAAAATCGTCGTGACAAGGAAATGAGATAAATTGCACTATATAAATGAGCATAAAAGAGAGTAAAACAATACATGTTAATCATAAAGATTATGTGGACTCACCACCTTGTGAGCGCATTTTGCAAAGTATATAATAATATTTGCATTATGAGGACATGAGGGAATCGAATGAGAGGAGAATCAAACAGAAACCCTCCTGTCAAAAGTTATGGGCGCAGCACATCAGTAAATCAACCAACAATTGAAAAGTATCTAGAGGTAACCCGACCTTCAACATTAATTTTCTATTTTTATACAGATGGTATATTAGACAAAATATGTAACAGTAAAATTGCAAAATAGAGAAGAATAAGGGGGGAGGAAAAAGAGACAGAGAAGAAAGAGGAGGGAAGAGGAAGGTGGGGGGGGGGGGGGGGTCACACATACATAACCAAGACAAATACAGTATGTATTGCAGGACCCAAGAGGGGTAAGGATCTCACACAGGTGGTGAGAAGCACTTCAACTCTGTGAATAGGGTCACACATTCAAAATACGTAAGGTCACATAGAAGATATTATTTAGTAGAGATGCTTTCAACTCAGCAATAGATGGAGTGTGTTTATACAACCAGTGAGTAAGAATTAACTTCTTGGCTATGGTAAGTATAACAGTTAGAAAATGAAGATTGTTCCTGCTCTGAGGGCCTAAATCCCAGTCTGAGAAGCAATAAAGTAGGCAGGCGGCCGGGAGTTTGCGAAGATGAAGTGAGAAAACAACATTAACATAGTTCATTAACCTGTTACAAAAAGTCCTTATTTTTCTACAATCCCAAAAATTATGAAAGTATGTGGCGTCAACCATCCCACATTTAAAACAACGACCTGAAGAGGCCAGGGGAAATGTAAGCTCTATTCAAGAACTTAAGGTGTGTTTTCTGTAAGGCTGCTGATTTTAAATGCTTAAGTGTGGAGGGTAATGTGGACATAAGGTCCGCCATAGTTGGGAAATCAGGCATATCCTGTAACCAGCGATAACGAAGTTTACATTGTAAAGATCTAAGTTTAATTGCAAAAGGGGAGTAAGGGAGTCAATATCAGTATCAAGAGACATTGCAGGTGGTAATGAGTGTGCAAAATGGCGAGATTGTAGGTACATTAATAAATATAAATTACCAAATTGTCATTTCTTTATCAGGGTAGTGAAGGGGTATATTACACCACCAGGGTCAAAGATATATTTTGAACAGATGAAATGCCCTTTTCCTTCCATGTAAGGTAAGTATGATTTCCGAGACCAGGAGTAAATTGGGGATTACCCCAAAAGGTAGTGTAGGTGCAATTATTCAAATTCCTGTGTAAACGCTTATTAATAGATTTCCATGCTCTATAAGTGTCGCAGAAGAGTACATTAGACTTTAAATGGGAAAGAATCAGTGTAGTAGGTGTATGGAGAAAGGCAGCTGGAGAAAAAGGGTGAAAAAGGTGTTCTTCTATATAAGGGAGGGTGTATACTGAGCCACCAGAAAACCAGTCTGCAATATAGCGAAACATAGCAGCATTCGAAAAAGCACAGATGTCTGGCATCCCAAAGCCACCCTCCACCTTTGGCAATCGCAACATATGACAGGATACTCTAGATTTCTTCCCTGACCAAATAAATCTTGTGAAAAGAGAATCAAACCGTTGGATATCAGACTTAGACAGCTGTAGTGGGAGCATTTGGAAAACGTAAGACAATTTGGGGAAAACAAAATTCTTGATAACCACCACGCTACCAGATAATGACAAAGGTAAATCTATCCAACCCTTCAATATTTTCTCCAAAGAGGAGTAGATGTGGTGGAAATTCACAGAAAAGGGCGTTTAAGGTAGGGGGGATCATAATGCCTAGATACTTAAGCGGGCGACGACAAATTGTGAATTGTGTCATTGTAGGGGATAGGGGGTTGAGGAATGGCCTGAGCCCAGTGGGAGGAGCCAGGATTTATCATAGTTTACTCTAAAGCCTGAGAAGGAACCAAAGTGTTCTATATTATCTTTATAGCAGGGATGAAAGATTGGGGCCTTGAGATAAACAGTAGCATGTCATCAGCAAACAAACTGAGATTTATTTCAGTTGTTCTAACGAGAATACCAGTATATAAGGGAGTTGTACGCAAGGCAATGGCTAGCAGCTCTATGTCTATGGCAAACAAAAGGGGCGAGAGAGGACATCCTTGCTTGGTTCTCCTATGAAGAGGAATATGGGAAGAAAGATAACTATTAGAAATAATTTGGGATGAGGAATTAGAATATAGCAGCTGGACTGCACGGATGAAGGCATCTGGGAATCCAAACCTGTGCATGGTATCAAACAGGTGATCCCAGGTGACTAGGTCGAAAGCCTTTTCAGCATCCAAAGACAAAAGGACATAAGGCTCCCGATTCCCTGAAGTCTCCAATCACTGCATGACAGCTAACACCTTGCGCACATTTACCGTAGAGTGGCGGCCCCATATAATTCCTGTTTGGTCGTCTAAACTAAGCACCTTTAATCCGACATCTGGTTTTGTGTCTGAATATAAATGTTTTTTGGATAAGGCTATTTCAGTAGGGGCAATATCCAGGCAGGAATACACTTATTTGTTTAATTCACACACTGTTATACCCATGTATTATAATTTGACTAAAATTCACAAATCCCTCACTGCACCTCCTGGACGTCCTATTATTTCAGGTATAGGTTCCCTCACAACTAATTTATCTGCATTTATAGATTTATTTTTACAGTCGCACATCGTTTCTCTCATACATAAGAGACTAAACACACTTTTTGAATATGCTTTTGAATATACAATGACAGGATAACTATATACTTATGACTTGTGATGTAGAGTCTCTTTACACCAACATCCCACATATGGGTGATGTTTAATCAGTAAAAAGGTATTTGTTGAAAGATGATGACCTGAGTGAAATCAGACAACAGTTTATATTAGATTCAGTCACCTTCACGTTAACACATAATTATTTTGTTTTCAATTCACAGTTTTATTTACAGACACTTGGCACGGCCATGGGCGCCAAGTTCGCCCCAAGCTTTGCCAACTTATATATGGGCCACATTGAGGATGAGCATGTTTGGAGTGGCCCATATGGGGCGAACTTGATGCTATATGGCCGATACATAGATGGCATGTTTTTTTATTTGGGAAGGTGATGGGGTCTTTATTTGTTGATCACTTAAATCACAATGATTTTGGTTTAAAATTAACCAACACTATACATAATACTAGTTTTACCTTCCTGGATATTGCCCTTGACATTAGGAATAACAAACTAGTCACAGCCACCCATAAAAAAGAGGTTGACTGTAACAATTTTTTTAATTATAATAGCTGTCACCACCAACCCTGGCTTAGAAACATCCCCAAAAGCCAGTTTCTGAGACATAAAAGACATTGGGGGTCATTCCGAGTTGTTCGCTCGGTAAAAATCTTCGCATCGCAGCGATTTTCCGCTTAATGCGCATGCGCAATGTCCGCACTGCGACTGCGCCAAGTAAATTTGCTATGCACTTAGGAATTTTACTCACGGCATTTTTATCGTTCTGGCGATCGTAATGTGATTGACAGGAAATGGGTGTTACTGGGCGGAAACAGGCCGTTTTATGGGCGTGTGGGAAAAAATGCTACCGTTTCCGGAAAAAACGCAGGAGTGGCTGGAGAAACGGGGGAGTGTCTGCGCGAACGCTGGGTGTGTTTGTGACGTCAAACCAGGAACGACAAGCAGTGAAATGATCGCAGATGCCGAGTAAGTCTGAAGCTACTCAGAAACTGCTACGAGGTGTGCAATCGCAATATTGCGAATACATCGTTCGCAATTTTAAGATGCTAAGATTCACTCCCAGTAGGCGGCGGCTTAGCATGAGCAAATCTGCTAAAATTCACTTGCGAGCGAACAACTCGGAATGACCCCCATTGTTCTAACCCCTCAGACTTCAATAAACATGCTATAGACCTTACTACGGCCCTTCTTGAACAAAACTATCCAGAGGATGTTCTGAATGAAGCTTTGGAGCAAACTCTGGAAGTTGATAGAGGGACACTGTTAACAGTGCAGGCTGTTTTCGAAGCAAACTCAGACCTCAGGTTTATAACTAAATATAACTTATGCTCAAAAGAGATAAAAAGGATTATAAAGAACAACATTGGTATTTTGAAAGCTGATAAAATTCTAGCCCCTATACTTGAAAAAGAAGCACTTATAATCTTTAAAAGGGCTAGAAATCTGCAGAGCTTTTTAACACCGAGTCATAATAGGGGAGCCAGTCCAAATGTAAGAAAACAGAACACTTGGCTCAATAATTATTTATCAAAAAAATGGTTGCTTTAGATGTGGCAGACCAAACTGTACAACATGTAGAAATATGAAAGACAAGAGCACACATTTCAAGTCCACTACCTATGGGACTGAATTTGAGATATGTAGTCATATTGATTGCAATACTACATATGTAATTTATTTTATAACTTGCACTTGTGGACAGCAATACATAGGCCACACTACTCGGAAGCTTAATGTATGATCTTTGGAACACAGATGCAACATCATCAAGGGTGTTAGAGAACATAGTCTATCAGCTCATATCCAGTCTAAACATCAGGGAATTATTGAAGGTCTATCTACAGATGGGTCCACGGTTATCTTGGCTAGTTTGCTGCGCCTAGGCACAATATGGTTTATTAACATAAACCCTTCATCTATTGTTCTCCGCTGCAATACAATACAAAGAATACAGCAGAAGATTAAGTCAATACAGCAGGGGATTAAGTCCGACTGCCCAGTCTCACTTAATCCTATTAAAGGTCAAGATAAACATGGACCCATCTGTACATAGGGGATCGAATATATTGCTACCACAGAGAGGGGTGGAGGTAGATTTGGCAGATTATGCAAGAGGGAAGCCTTCTGGATATTTTTCATTGGGTGCCTTTTTCCTTTGGGACTTAATGATAACATAGAAATGAATAATATCTATGGGAGCCCACATGTTGATGTAAAACTAAAACTTTGGATGTTCCTCTGTTTCTCTTAATCCTTGAGTAAGAACAAACAATCTTGTTATCCTCTAGTCTAAGAGCTATAATATCTCTTCATTTTTGTGTAATTGGTTAATACTGTGACGGTTTTTATGTCTCCGTCTGGTAAACCATCTATAAGAGATCTGTTCACTGTAAGGGAATGAAATGTAATATAAATAAAAAATAAAAAATAAAAAACAATAAAAATAATATAAAAAATGGGGTCCTACTAATACCCTTAGAAAATAATGTATGTTGTGTCCTACACCAGAATAAATGAAACCGGAGTTGTGAAATTGGGGATGATCTTGAATATATGAACAGGTCTTGTACTCTCTCTAGTGAGCTCTCCAATGACTCTATTTTATTAACTATACATTATACTTCATCCTTGTCTTATAGTTTGGAATGACATTTTTATGTGAACATCATGAATAGTTGTCGCTATGTATAATTCAATTAATTTCTCTCTCTTTATATATATATATATATATATATATATATATATATATATATATGAGTGATATCTATATAAAAAAAAATAATCTCCTGAGATGGATTTTGAACCAAGGGCCTCTTGCTTGACAGTCTGGAACACTAACCATTGGGACGTGGGAGCTGTATTGAATTTAATGTCGAAAGAGAGAGAGAGAGAGAGAGAGAGAGTATAATGTGTTAGAAATATACTATATAGCTTTGTTATCCTCAAGCTTACACACAATGCAATACTAGTTTATATAATATATAACTTTTTATGTTTCTATATGCATATCTTTTTTATATGAATATTTTTTTTTTCTTTATAGTGGTGACTATATACCACTCAGTGCTGATGCTGATTACTGTGCCATATAGACAAATTGTCTTTTAATCTATCCATGTGTTTAATTATATCATACAGGTGTACTCAATATTAAAGTACCATTCCCATTGGAGGAAGGTATAGTTAAATACATGGACATTACTCTATTCATGAAAAAGCCTGATGAAGCCATGAGAATGGAGAAACGCGTTATGTATACATGCTGTGGCCTGGGCCTTGGCCACAAATGTATCCCTGACTTGCTGCTCACACATCGGAGTCAGTGCCTCCCTCCTTGCAGCGGAATCTACACTTCGAGCACTGAAGCCACAAGCAGCTGGAGACTAGACGGTAATTATAAATATAAACATTACCGTTCAATACTTACCTGAGTCTCGCTGCGCTGAATGAACATTTACAGCTCATGAGAAATTAACTGCACTTTAAATTGCTAACTGCGGCTGTGCACTGCAGGTGGAGCATAGCGCTGACCACTATACTATCTAAACTGTTAAAGCGGAATATTCTTTTATGGCAGCGGAATATTCTTTTATGCAAGTAAAAATATTTTCTTAGTGGTACTGACTGCTGAAAAATGGGTGTGGTCATATGTTATGAGGTTGCGTGGTCACATGACACTAGGGAAAGTGGCTAAATGACACTAGCAGCGTGGTCACATGACATAGCCCCTTTTCTTTGAACTCTGGAGGCAAGGCTAGAAATATATAGTAATGCCTCCAGTATAATAGAATTATATAGTAATGCCCCCAGTATAATAAATACAGGTTGAGTATCCCATATCCAAATATTCCGAAATATGGAATATTCCGAAATACGGACTTTTGTGACTGAGAGTGAGATAGTGAAACCTTTGTTTTTTGATGGCTCAATGTACACAAACTTTGTTTAAAACACAAAGTTATTAAAAATATTGTATTAAATGACCTTCAGGCTGTGTGTATAAGGTGTATATGAAACATAAATGAATTGTGTGAATGTAGACACACTTTGTTTAATGCACAAAGTTATAAAAAATATTGGCTAAAATGACCTTCAGGCTGTGTGTATAAGGTGTATATGTAACATAAATGCATTCTGTGCTTGATATCTCATTATGGTATGCAATTATTCCAAAATACGGAAAAATCCCATATCCAAAATACCTCTGGTCCCAAGCATTTTGGATAAGGGATACTCAACCTGTATATATAGTAATATTATCTAACCAATTTATTAACAATATATAGTAATGCCTCTAATATATCAGGAATATATACTGTAGTAGTGCTCCTGGTATAATAGAAATATATAGTAGTGTCCACATTACAAAATAAATATATAGTAATACACACATAATAATATAAATATATAGCACAGTCCCACATTGCAATATATATATTTTGTAATACACCCATAACAATAGAAATATAGATTAGTGTCCACATTATATTAGAAATTAAGTACCCCACACACAGAAGACAGAGACATGCCCAGCAGCCCAGCCTGTGAATAACAAAAGCCGCTCGGTGTCGATGCGTCACACAAGCCAAGTGAAGGGAAACAGCTGCACTGCTACACCCGGCAAGGAAAGCCGCAGGAAAGTGCACCCAGGCTTCTCTCTTCGCGCCAGCCACGGCCGCCTGTGGAAGAAGCATGATGTAATGTCATGACATCGCTGCCGCACTTCCAGTAACAAAATAACAAAATACCAAAAGCAGCTCGGCTTTTGTTAAAAGCCACAAAGTGGGATGCGCTGTCATGCTGTCAAACACCTTGGTCTTGTTGCTCGGTGGCGTATTATATTTGTGGTAATGGCGGATGGTACTGTGTACCTGCTGCCAAATTCTTAAGGGTACTCCGTACCCAAGCGTACACGCATACTTGCTCCACTGTTTTATGGTGACATGATTACCAACCATTCAGCTAATGAAATACTGCTGGGATCTGGACATACAAAAAAAAATGACCTAATCAAGTACTACTGTAAGTGCGTTTTTCTTTTTAGGCCTACTAGCACCCTGAGCAAGATTTTTTTAAGAGCCCCCCCATGAATGTATCAAAGGTATGTGCGCTCCTGGGAAAGTAGGCGTGGCCTTGCAACTACATATTATGTTATCAAATTCTAAATATATATACCATATCATCAACCCCCCTCTACACACACAATTGCTCCTTACATGTAATGCCCCCAGTATAGTGCCAGATACACATAAATGCCCACGTATTGTGCCAGTTACACATAATGCTCCCAGTATAGTGCCAGTTACACATAATGCCTCAGTATAGTGCCAGTTACATGTAATGCCTCAATTATAGTATCAGATATACGTAATGCCCCAGTATAGTGACAGATACACGTAATCACCCCAGTATAATGCCAGTTGCACATAATGCCCCAAGTATAGATGCAGTTACACATAATGCCCCAGTATAGTGCCCCAGTTACACATAATGCCCCAGCATAGTGCCAAATACACATAATGCCCCAGTACAGTGCCAGTTACACATAATGCCCCAGTATAGTGCCAGTTACATATAATGCCCCAGTAAAGTGCAAGTTAAAAATAACCCAGTATAGTGCCAGCTACATGTAATGTCCCAGTATAGTGCCAGTTAGAGGTAATGCCCCCAGTATAGTGCCAGTTTTTTTTTAATTCAACAATTTTTATTAGATTTTTTATAGAAATACAAGAACAGGGAAGACCTTCATGATACAGACATACCAAAAACCGGAGAGAAACCGGTATAGTTACAATAATCCATCGTAAGGTGCTTTTAAGCCACATCAGTGAAACCACAGATACATAGTCGGTACTTGTAGGCTTGAGTAAGAGGTAAAGGATAAACAATCTTAACCTACATGAGGTCTAGGAAATGATGAAAACATTACCGACGTGTGTCTTAGCATAAGAAATCACCATATACCTAAGGCTAAGCATACAATTAACATCAGTATACCCGAGAGGTCAGTAAAGAAGACAGACAGGAGGGGGCGGGGGGGGGAATCAAATGTGGAAAACAATACAAGTATAATCATATCATGAATGAGTAGCGGCCAAAGAAGTCCTAAGTAAAAATATTAAAGAAGTAATTCAGGCATGGTTAGCCATTCTAACCAAAGAGAAGGTTCAGTACCCATATGGCATCAGACTAAACATACAGCATGGGGGTATTAAAATTAATATAATTGCATTTCCTAAGAAAACAGCAGGGGGTCCCAAAGGAACAGTACATGGGCCTAGGTTGTCAAGAGGCCTTATCGATTTGTCTATATAGATACCACGTTGTGGTCTCAAAAAGTTTATAGATGAACGACTGTACATCCGGGTCTAGAGTATCAATATACCTCTCCCACTTCTTGGCAAACCGCCTGACCCCCAATTCAATATCAGGAAGAGTAGCACGCCTCTCAAAATAAATAATCCGGAGGGTCATGTGTTTCACAGCCATCAAAGAAGGGGTAGACGGTTTGATCCAATTATTAAGAATTTGTTTCTTGGCAATTGTCAGGATAACAGAGAGTACCGGAACAATGTCTCTATCTTCAGGCCCAAGAGACCACTCCCTAAAATCGAGTAGCAAACAAGCCCTCGGGCGTTTTATTAACCGTAAGTTAAATACTGTGTTGAGATAAGCGACCACCTTGTACCAAAACTTAGATATTTTCCGGCAAGACCACATATTGTGGTACAAGGTGGCACTCTGCGCAGTACATTTGATGCAACAGCCAGTGTCGTCTGGGACCATGTGTGCCCTCTGATTAGGCGCTATATATGCCCTTTGGAGCGTCTTCAAGTGAACCTCTTGCAAAGAGGCAGAGTATAAGAACCTAAAAGTGGGTAAAATGTTATCTAACAATTCAGCGCACGATCCCATATTGGGGATATCTCTGGCCCATGAAGACAACACAGAATCCCAGAGCCGGTCTCTATATGAGACCCTAAAGGTGTTTCTGAAGTAACTAAGATGGTAAGGACAATCTTTAGTAAGCACCATTAAGGTGCGCAGCGGGTCTGTGGTAGCCTCAGAAATCATTGGGTGAGACTGGGATTGAGCAAAGTGTCTAGCCTGCAGGTACATAAAAAATTCCCGGTGGGAAATACCAAATTTTATCTGGATATCAGAGAAAGAAAGCACTGCGTTGCCTCCTGGGTCGTATATGTCTCTAATAGCTGCGATCCCCTTTTCTCTCCAACTCAAAAAATGTGCGTTATCAAGGCCAGGAAGGAAACATGGGTTACCCCAAAACGTAGTGTGAAGAGAGGTGTCAGGTTTTCTCTGGGCTTTAGTGTGAGTGGCCTGCCATGCTCGATATGTATGCCAAAATAGAATATTATGTTTTATCTCAGATGGGAGATGGGATTTTGGGGTGTGTAAGAGTGCAGCAGGGGAGAAAGGATGGAATACGGCCAGTTCAAGTGGCAAGTTCGTAAATACTGATCTGTCCCAAAGCCAGTCTGTGATATAGCGGTACATCGCTGCTCTACTAAATAGAACAGGATCCGGGATTCCCATACCTCCCTCTTCACGTAATAGCTGTAACCTAGCGTAAGGCACTTTTGGTCGTTTACCTGCCCATAGAAATCTAGTGAAACACTGTTTAAGAAAAAGGACATCTTTCTCAACAAGGGCAATAGGGAGCATAAGAAGAAAATAAGCAATCTTGGGAAAAACAACAGATTTAATAACTTCTGCGCGACCCATAAGAGACAAGGGCAGAGACGCCCAGTCTGTAAGGATTTTAGACACCTTGGACAAAATAGGACCAAAATTTACCGCATATAGATCCGGGAGGGAAGTAGGGATCTGAACTCCTAAATATCTAAGACTATCTCGAGCCACTGGGAATCAGGACAGGACCGGGTGTAATGGAAAGAGGGAAGAGTCTCCTGAAAGGAGGAGAAGCTCAGATTTAGATATACAGGTTGAGTATCCCTTATCCAAAATGCTTGGGACCAGAGGTATTTTGGATATGGGATTTTTCCGTATTTTGGAATAATTGCATACCATAATGAGATATCATGGTGATGGGACCTAAATCTAAGCACAGAATGCATTTATGTTACATATACACCTTATACACACAGCCTGAAGGTAATTTTAGCCAATATTTTTTATAAATTTTTGCATTAAACAAAGTGTGTCTACATTCACACAATTTATTTATGTTTCATATACACTTTATATACACAGCCTGAAGGTCATTTAATACAGTATTATTAATAACTTTGTGTATTAAACAAAGTTTGTGTACATTGAGCCATCAGAAAACAAAGGTTTCACTATCTCACTCTCACTCAAAAAAGTCCGTATTTCGGAATATTCCGTATTTCGGAATATTTGGATATGGGATACTCAACCTGTATTAATTTTGTATCCCGCAAAGGAACCAAATTGTTCAATCAGGGAGACAATCGCAGGGATGGACGTATCAGGCTGAGAAATAAATAGAAGCATGTCGTCAGCATACAGTGATAATTTTACCATGGTGTCCATTATTTTTATGCCTGTAAATCTGGGAGAATTTCTCAGGGAAACAGCTAGGGGTTCTAAAGCTAAGGCAAATAATAAAGATGACAAGAAGCAGCCCTGACGTGTGCCACTCTGGATAAGAAAAGGGGATGAGAGGATACCATTCCCCAAAACTTGAGGTGAGGGAGATTCATATAATCGGGAAATAAGAGAGACAAAGTCCTCAGGTGCACCAAAGCGGTGAAGCGTTTCATACAGATGGTCCCAGGTGACCAGGTCGAACGCCTTTTCGGCATCAAGTGACAATAATACATTAGTGTCAGTGGGTTTGGAAAGCTGAATGGCCTGCATAACAGTCAAGACTTACTGATTGCCGACCCCAGACAAATCCAGTCTGGTCTGTATGAACAGGGACTATGAATTTGAGTCTATTCGAGAGGATTTTAGTGAACAATTTATAATCCGTGTTTAGAAGGGAGATCGGATGATAAGAACTGGGAGACTCAGGATCCCGGCCAGGCTTCGGGATAACCTTTATGACTGCAGAATTAAAATATTGGGGCAAGGAAGCACCCTGCATAAAAGAATTAAATAAGACAGAAAGAGGTTCGCACAGTCTAGTAGATAGAATTTTATAGTAGGGATGTGCACTTGAAATTTTTCGGGTTTTGTGTTTTGGTTTTGGGTTCGGTTCCGCGGCCGTGTTTTAGGGTTCGACCGCGTTTTGGCAAAACCTCACCGAATTTTTTTTGTCGGATTCGGGTGTGTTTTGGATTCGGGTGTTTTTTTCAAAAAACACTAAAAAACAGCTTAAATCATAGAATTTGGGGGTCATTTTGATCCCAAAGTATTATTAACCTCAAAAACCATAATTTCCACTCATTTTCAGTCTATTCTGAATACCTCACACCTCACAATATTATTTTTAGTCCTAAAATTTGCACCGAGGTCGCTGGATGACTAAGCTAAGCGACCCTAGTGGCCGACACAAACACCTGGCCCATCTAGGAGTGGCACTGCAGTGTCACGCAGGATGGCCCTTCCAAAAAACACTCCCCAAACAGCACATGACGCAAAGAAGAAAAAAAGAGGCGCAATGAGGTAGCTGTGTGAGTAAGATAAGCGACCCTAGTGGCCGACACAAACACCTGGCCCATCTAGGAGTGGCACTGCAGTGTCACGCAGGATGGCCCTTCCAAAAAACACTCCCCAAACAGCACATGACGCAAAGAAGAAAAAAAGAGGCGCAATGAGGTAGCTGTGTGAGTAAGATAAGCGACCCTAGTGGCCGACACAAACACCTGGCCCATCTAGGAGTGGCACTGCAGTGTCACGCAGGATGGCCCTTCCAAAAAACACTCCCCAAACAGCACATGACGCAAATAAAAATGAAAGAAAAAAGAGGTGCAAGATGGAATTGTCCTTGGGCCCTCCCACCCACCCTTATGTTGTATAAACAGGACATGCACACTTTAACCAACCCATCATTTCAGTGACAGGGTCTGCCACACGACTGTGACTGAAATGATGGGTTGGTTTGGACCCCCACCGAAAAAGAAGCAATTAATCTCTCCTTGCACAAACTGGCTCTACAGAGGCAAGATGTCCACCTCATCATCATCCTCCGATATATCACCGTGTACATCCCGCTCCTCACAGATTATCAATTCGTCCCCACTGGAATCCACCATCTCAGCTCCCTGTGTACTTTGTGGAGGCAATTGCTGCTGGTCAATGTCTCCACGGAGGAATTGATTATAATTCATTTTAATGAACATCATCTTCTCCACATTTTCTGGAAGTAACCTCGTACGCAGATTGCTGACAAGGTGAGCGGCGGCACTAAACACTCTTTCGGAGTACACACTTGTGGGAGGGCAACTTAGGTAGAATAAAGCCAGTTTGTGCAAGGGCCTCCAAATTGCCTCTTTTTCCTGCCAGTATAAGTACGGACTGTCTGACGTGCCTACTTGGATGCGGTCACTCATATAATCCTCCACCATTCTTTCAATGGTGAGAGAATCATATGCAGTGACAGTAGACGACATGTCCGTCATCGTTGTCAGGTCCTTCAGTCCGGACCAGATGTCAGCATCAGCAGTCGCTCCAGACAGCCCTGCATCACCGCCAGCGGGTGGGCTCGGAATTCTGAGCCTTTTCCTCGCACCCCCAGTTGCGGGAGAATGTGAAGGAGGAGATGTTGACAGGTCGCGTTCCGCTTGACTTGACAATTTTGTCACCAGCAGGTCTTTGAACCCCAGCAGACTTGTGTCTGCCGGAAAGAGAGATCCAAGGAAGTTTTTAAATCTAGGATCGAGCACGGTGGCCAAAATGTAGTGCTCTGATTTCAACAGATTGACCACCCGTGAATCCTTGTTAAGCGAATTAAGGGCTCCATCCACAAGTCCCACATGCCTAGCGGAATCGCTCCCTTTTAGCTCCTCCTTCAATGCCTCCAGCTTCTTCTGCAAAAGCCTGATGAGGGGAATGACCTGACTCAGGCTGGCAGTGTCTGAACTGACTTCACGTGTGGCAAGTTCAAAAGGTTGCAGAACCTTGCACAACGTTGAAATCATTCTCCACTGCGCTTGAGAGAGGTACATTCCACCTCCTATATCGTGCTCAATTGTATAGGCTTGAATGGCCTTTTGCTGCTCCTCCAACCTCTGAAGCATATAGAGGGTTGAATTCCACCTCGTTACCACTTCTTGCTTCAGATGATGGCAGGGCAGGTTCAGGCGTTTTTGGTGGTGCTCCAGTCTTCTGTACGTGGTGCCTGTACGCCGAAAGTGTCCCGCAATTCTTCTGGCCACCGACAGCATCTCTTGCACGCCCCTGTCGTTTTTTAAAAAATTCTGCACCACCAAATTCAAGGTATGTGCAAAACATGGGACGTGCTGGAATTTGCCCATATTTAATGCACACACAATATTGCTGGCGTTGTCCGATGCCACAAATCCACAGGAGAGTCCAATTGGGGTAAGCCATTCCGCGATGATCTTCCTCAGTTGCCGTAAGAGGTTTTCAGCTGTGTGCGTATTCTGGAAACCGGTGATGCAAAGCGTAGCCTGCCTAGGAAAGAGTTGGCGTTTGCGAGATGCTGCTACTGGTGCCGCCGCTGCTGTTCTTGCGGCGGGAGTCCATACATCTACCCAGTGGGCTGTCACAGTCATATAGTCCTGACCCTGCCCTGCTCCACTTGTCCACATGTCCGTGGTTAAGTGGACATTGGGTACAACTGCATTTTTTAGGACACTGGTGAGTCTTTTTCTGACGTCCGTGTACATTCTCGGTATCGCCTGCCTAGAGAAGTGGAACCTAGATGGTATTTGGTAACGGGGGCACACTGCCTCAAGAAATTGTCTAGTTCCCTGTGAACTAACGGCGGATACCGGACGCACGTCTAACACCAACATAGTTGTCAAGGCCTCAGTTATCCGCTTTGCAACAGGATGACTGCTGTGATATTTCATCTTCCTCGCAAAGGACTGTTGGACAGTCAATTGCTTGGTGGAAGTAGTAAAAGTGGGCTTACGACTTCCCCTCTGGGATGACCATCGACTCCCAGCAGCAACAGCAGCAGCGCCAGCAGCAGTAGGCGTTACACGCAAGGATGCATCGGAGGAATCCCAGGCAGGAGAGGACTCGTCAGAATTGCCAGTGACATGGCCTGCAGGACTATTGGCATTCCTGGGGAAGGAGGAAATTGACACTGAGGGAGTTGGTGGGGTGGTTTGCGTGAGCTTGGTTACAAGAGGAAGGGATTTACTGGTCAGTGGACTGCTTCCGCTGTCGCCCAAAGTTTTTGAACTTGTCACTGACTTATTATGAATGCGCTGCAGGTGACGTATAAGGGAGGATGTTCCGAGGTGGTTAACGTCCTTACCCCTACTTATTACAGCTTGACAAAGGCAACACACGGCTTGACCAATGTTGTCCGCATTTCTGGTGAAATACTTCCACACCGAAGAGCTGATTTTTTTGGTATTTTCACCAGGCATGTCAACGGCCCTATTCCTCCCACGGACAACAGGTGTCTCCCCGGGTGCCTGACTTAAACAAACCACCTCACCATCAGAATCCTCCTTGTCAATTTCCTCCCCAGCGCCAGCAACACCCATATCCTCCTCATCCTGGTGTACTTCAACACTGACATCTTCAATCTGACTATCAGGAACTGGACTGCGGGTGCTCCTTCCAGCACTTGCAGGGGGCGTGCAAATGGTGGAAGGCGCATGCTCTTCACGTCCAGTGTTGGGAAGGTCAGGCATCGCAACCGACACATTTGGACTCTCCTTGTGGATTTGGGATTTCGAAGAACGCACAGTTCTTTGCGGTGCTTTTGCCAGCTTGAGTCTTTTCAGTTTTCTAGCGAGAGGCTGAGTGCTTCCATCCTCATGTGAAGCTGAATCACTAGCCATGAACATAGGCCAGGGCCTCAGCCGTTCCTTGCCACTCCGTGTGGTAAATGGCATATTGGCAAGTTTACGCTTCTCCTCCGACAATTTTATTTTAGATTTTGGAGTCCTTTTTTTACTGATATTTGGTGTTTTGGATTTTACATGCTCTGTACTATGACATTGGGCATCGGCCTTGGCAGACGACGTTGCTGGCATTTCATCGTCTCGGCCATGACTAGTGGCAGCAGCTTCAGCACGAGGTGGAAGTGGATCTTGATCTTTCCCTAATTTTGGAACCTCAACATTTTTGTTCTCCATATTTTAATAGGCACAACTAAAAGGCACCTCAGGTAAACAATGGAGATGGATGGATACTAGTATACAATTATGGATGGACCAGCGACTGCCGACACAGAGGTAGCTACAGCCGTGGACTACCGTACTGTGTCTGCTGCTAATATAGACTGGATGATAAGGAGATGAAATTAATATATATATATATATATATATATATATAATATCACTAGTACTGCAGCCGGACAGGTATATATATTTATTATGTAATGACTGATGACGGACCTGCTGGACACTGTCAGCTCAGCAGCACCGCAGACTGCTACAGTAAGCTACTATAGTAGTATGTATAGAGAAGAAAGAAAAAAAAAACCACGGGTAGGTGGTATACACTTATGGATGGACGAGCGACTGCCGACACAGAGGTAGCTACAGCCGTGGACTACCGTACTGTGTCTGCTGCTAATATAGACTGGATGATAATGAGATGAAATCAATATATATTATATCACACTAGTACTGCAGCCGGACAGGTAGATATATTTATTATGTAATGACTGATGACGGACCTGCTGGACACAGTCAGCTCAGCAGCACCGCAGACTGCTACAGTAAGCTACTATAGTAGTATGTATAAAGAAGAAAGAAAAAAGAAAAAACACGGGTAGGTGGTATACAATTATGAATGGACGAGCGACTGCCGACACAGAGGTAGCTACAGCCGTGGACTACCGTACTGTGTCTGCTGCTAATATAGACTGGATGATAATGAGATGAAATCAATGTATATATATATAATATCACTAGTACTGCAGCCGGACAGGAATATATATTTATTATGTAATGACTGATGACGGACCTGCTGGACACTGTCAGCTCAGCAGCACCGCAGACTGCTACAGTAAGCTACTATAGTAGTATGTATAAAGAAGAAAGAAAAAAAAAAACACGGGTAGGTGGTATACAATTATGGATGGACGAGCGACTGCCGACACAGAGGTAGCTACAGCCGTGGACTACCGTACTTTGTCTGCTGCTAATATAGACTGGATGATAATGAGATGAAATCAATATATATTATATCACACTAGTACTGCAGCCGGACAGGTAGATATATTTATTATGTAATGACTGATGACGGACCTGCTGGACACTGTCAGCTCAGCAGCACCGCAGACTGCTACAGTAAGCTACTATAGTAGTATGTATAAAGAAGAAAGAAAAAAAAAAACACGGGTAGGTGGTATACAATTATGGATGGACGAGCGACTGCCGACACAGAGGTAGCTACAGCCGTGGACTACCGTACTGTGTCTGCTGCTAATATAGACTGGATGATAATGAGATGAAATCAATATATATTATATCACACTAGTACTGCAGCCGGACAGGTAGATATATTTATTATGTAATGACTGATGACGGACCTGCTGGACACTGTCAGCTCAGCAGCACCGCAGACTGCTACAGTAAGCTACTATAGTAGTATGTATAAAGAAGAAAGAAAAAAAAAACCACGGGTAGGTGGTATACAATTATGGATGGACGAGCGACTGCCGACACAGAGGTAGCTACAGCCGTGGACTACCGTACTGTGTCTGCTGCTAATATAGACTGGATGATAATGAGATGAAATCAATATATATTATATCACACTAGTACTGCAGCCGGACAGGTAGATATATTTATTATGTAATGACTGATGACGGACCTGCTGGACACTGTCAGCTCAGCAGCACCGCAGACTGCTACAGTAAGCTACTATAGTAGTATGTATAAAGAAGAAAGAAAAAAAAAAACCACGGGTAGGTGGTATACAATTATGGATGGACGAGCGACTGCCGACACAGAGGTAGCTACAGCCGTGGACTACCGTACTGTGTCTGCTGCTAATATAGACTGGATGATAATGAGATGAAATCAATATATATTATATCACACTAGTACTGCAGCCGGACAGGTAGATATATTTATTATGTAATGACTGATGACGGACCTGCTGGACACTGTCAGCTCAGCAGCACCGCAGACTGCTACAGTAAGCTACTGTAGTAGTATGTATAACGAAGAAAGAAAAAAAAAACCACGGGTAGGTGGTATACAATTATGGATGGACGAGCGACTGCCGACACAGAGGTAGCTACAGCCGTGGACTACCGTACTGTGTCTGCTGCTAATATAGACTGGATGATAATGAGATGAAATCAATATATATATATATAATATCACTAGTACTGCAGCCGGACAGGTATATATATTTATTATGTAATGACTGATGACGGACCTGCTGGACACAGTCAGCTCAGCAGCACCGCAGACTGCTACAGTAAGCTACTATAGTAGTATGTATAAAGAAGAAAGGAAAAAAAAACCACGGGTAGGTGGTATACAATATTATATATATATTATATACAATTATATATATATATATATATATATATATATATACATACAAACAGAGAACCCAGCACTCACCAAAGTAAACTCACTTATCCTCAACAATTCAATAAATAAATGATGGGGGTTTAGTTGGTGGATTGGCCAATGCACGGAAGCCTGTATACCGATTCAAGGTACCCCACCTTCATACAGGTCCTACACTATCACAGAGTCTTAAAACCTGACTACCACACTGCTGCATCATCTGCCTGCTAGATGTAATGTGTACCTGCCACAGACTATATGGCTTTTAAAGGCACACTAGTCACCTATTGCACTGGCTCAAAGATGATTGCTAAAAAACAGCTGAGACAGGTTCAGGATAATGAAGTCCACACAGGGGTGCATGAGAAAGCTAGTGGCCATGGTTAATAAGAGCTAACCATAGATTAACCCCTTCATATACACACAGAGTAAAAACCACAGCACTCACCGCACCAGAAGCGGGGCACAGCTATGCACTTACCACTCACAGGGTGGGGTGCATGTAACACTGCACTCTCCACCACAGAAGCGGGGTACACAGCTGTACTTACCACTCACAGGGCGGGGTGCATGTAGCCCATGACCACATCGCTCTAATAAATACAAACAGAGAACCCAGCACTCACCAAAGTAAACTCACTTATCCTCAACAATTCAATAAATAAATGATGGGGGTTTAGTTGGTGGATTGGCCAATGCACGGAAGCCTGTATACCGATTCAAGGTACCCCACCTTCATACAGGTCCTACACTATCACAGAGTCTTAAAACCTGACTACCACACTGCTGCATCATCTGCCTGCTAGATGTAATGTGTACCTGCCACAGACTATATGGCTTTTAAAGGCACACTAGTCACCTATTGCACTGGCTCAAAGATGATTGCTAAAAAACAGCTGAGACAGGTTCAGGATAATGAAGTCCACACAGGGGTGCATGAGAAAGCTAGTGGCCATGGTTAATAAGAGCTAACCATAGATTAACCCCTTCATATACACACAGAGTAAAAACCACAGCACTCACCGCACCAGAAGCGGGGCACAGCTATGCACTTACCACTCACAGGGTGGGGTGCATGTAACACTGCACTCTCCACCACAGAAGCGGGGTACACAGCTGTACTTACCACTCACAGGGCGGGGTGCTTGTAGCCCATGACCACATCGCTCTAATAAATACAAACAGAGAACCCAGCACTCACCAAAGTAAACTCACTTATCCTCAACAATTCAATAAATAAATTATGGGGGTTTAGTTGGTGGATTGGCCAATGCACGGAAGCCTGTATACCAATTCAAGGTACCCCACCTTCATACAGGTCCTACACTATCACAGAGTCTTAAAACCTGACTACCACACTGCTGCATCATCTGCCTGCTAGATGTAATGTGTACCTGCCACAGACTATATGGCTTTTAAAGGCACACTAGTCACCTATTGCACTGGCTCAAAGATGATTGCTAAAAAACAGCTGAGACAGGTTCAGGATAATGAAGTCCACACAGGGGTGCATGAGAAAGCTAGTGGCCATGGTTAATAAGAGCTAACCATAGATTAACCCCTTCATATACACACAGAGTAAAAACCACAGCACTCACCGCACCAGAAGCGGGGCACAGCTATGCACTTACCACTCACAGGGTGGGGTGCATGTAACACTGCACTCTCCACCACAGAAGCGGGGTACACAGCTGTACTTACCACTCACAGGGCGGGGTGCATGTAGTCCATGACCACATCGCTCTAATAAATACAAACAGAGAACCCAGCACTCACCAAAGTAAACTCACTTATCCTCAACAATTCAATAAATAAATGATGGGGGTTTAGTTGGTGGATTGGCCAATGCACGGAAGCCTGTATACCGATTCAAGGTACCCCACCTTCATACAGGTCCTACACTATCACAGAGTCTTAAAACCTGACTACCACACTGCTGCATCATCTGCCTGCTAGATGTAATGTGTACCTGCCACTGTGTGTATATGAAGGGGTTAATCTATGGTTAGCTCTTATTAACCATGGCCACTAGCTTTCTCATGCACCCCTGTGTGGACTTCATTATCCTGAACCTGTCTCAGCTGTTTTTTAGCAATCATCTTTGAGCCAGTGCAATAGGTGACTAGTGTGCCTTTAAAAGCCATATAGTCTGTGGCAGGTACACATTACATCTAGCAGGCAGATGATGCAGCAGTGTGGTAGTCAGGTTTTAAGACTCTGTGATAGTGTAGGACCTGTATGAAGGTGGGGTACCTTGAATCGGTATACAGGCTTCCGTGCATTGGCCAATCCACCAACTAAACCCCCATCATTTATTTATTGAATTGTTGAGGATAAGTGAGTTTACTTTGGTGAGTGCTGGGTTCTCTGTTTGTATTTATTAGAGCGATGTGGTCATGGGCTACATGCACCCCGCCCTGTGAGTGGTAAGTACAGCTGTGTACCCCGCTTCTGTGGTGGAGAGTGCAGTGTTACATGCACCCCACCCTGTGAGTGGTAAGTGCATAGCTGTGCCCCACTTCTGGTGCGGTGAGTGCTGTGGTTTTTACTCTGTGTGTATATGAAGGGGTTAATCTATGGTTAGCTCTTATTAACCATGGCCACTAGCTTTCTCATGCACCCCTGTGTGGACTTCATTATCCTGAACCTGTCTCAGCTGTTTTTTAGCAATCATCTTTGAGCCAGTGCAATAGGTGACTAGTGTGCCTTTAAAAGCCATATAGTCTGTGGCAGGTACACATTACATCTAGCAGGCAGATGATGCAGCAGTGTGGTAGTCAGGTTTTAAGACTCTGTGATAGTGTAGGACCTGTATGAAGGTGGGGTACCTTGAATCGGTATACAGGCTTCCGTGCATTGGCCAATCCACCAACTAAACCCCCATCATTTATTTATTGAATTGTTGAGGATAAGTGAGTTTACTTTGGTGAGTGCTGGGTTCTCTGTTTGTATTTATTAGAGCGATGTGGTCATGGGCTACATGCACCCCGCCCTGTGAGTGGTAAGTACAGCTGTGTACCCCGCTTCTGTGGTGGAGAGTGCAGTGTTACATGCACCCCACCCTGTGAGTGGTAAGTGCATAGCTGTGCCCCGCTTCTGGTGCGGTGAGTGCTGTGGTTTTTACTCTGTGTGTATATGAAGGGGTTAATCTATGGTTAGCTCTTATTAACCATGGCCACTAGCTTTCTCATGCACCCCTGTGTGGACTTCATTATCCTGAACCTGTCTCAGCTGTTTTTTAGCAATCATCTTTGAGCCAGTGCAATAGGTGACTAGTGTGCCTTTAAAAGCCATATAGTCTGTGGCAGGTACACATTACATCTAGCAGGCAGATGATGCAGCAGTGTGGTAGTAAGGTTTTAAGACTCTGTGATAGTGTAGGACCTGTATGAAGGTGGGGTACCTTGAATCGGTATACAGGCTTCCGTGCATTGGCCAATCCACCAACTAAACCCCCATCATTTATTTATTGAATTGTTGAGGATTAGTGAGTTTACTTTGGTGAGTGCTGGGTTCTCTGTTTGTATTTATTAGAGCGATGTGGTCATGGGCTACATGCACCCCGCCCTGTGAGTGGTAAGTACAGCTGTGTACCCCGCTTCTGTGGTGGAGAGTGCAGTGTTACATGCACCCCACCCTGTGAGTGGTAAGTGCATAGCTGTGCCCCGCTTCTGGTGCGGTGAGTGCTGTGGTTTTTACTCTGTGTGTGTATATATATATATATATATATATATATATATATATTAAACTGGTGGTGACTGGTGGTCAGGTCACTGGTCACACTATCAGCAACTTGCAAGTAGTACTCCTAAGCAGACAATCACAATATATATTATACTGGTGGTCAGTGTGGTCACAATGGCAGTGTGGCACTCTGGCAGCAAAAGTGTGCACTGTACGTTATATGTACTCCTGAGTCCTGCTCTCAGACTCTAACTGCTCCCCACTGTCAGTGTCTCCCCCACAAGTCAGATAATATACAGTCACACTATCTATCACTTCAGCAAGTAACTAGTACTCCTCCTAATGCTCCCCAAAATTACTACTGTGTCTCTCTCTACTGTCCCACTCTCTTCTCTATAAACGGAGAGGACGCCAGCCACGTCCTCTCCCTATGAATCTCAATGCACGTGTGAAAATGGCGGCGACGCGCGGCTCCTTATATAGAATCCGAGTATCGCGATAGAATCCGAACCTCGCGAGAATCCGACAGCGGGATGATGACATTCGGGCGCGCTCGGGTTAACCGAGCAAGGCGGGAAGATCCGAGTCGCTCGGCCCCGTGTAAAAAAACATGAAGTTCGGGCGGGTTCGGATTCCGAGGAACCGAACCCGCTCATCCCTATTTTATAGTAGTCATTGGCAAAACCGTCAGGGCCCGGAGTCTTCCAAGTCTTCAGTCCAGCTATTGCTAAAGAAACTTCCTCAGTGGTGATAGGTGCAAGAAGAGAGGTACAGTGCGACTCTGACATTTGAGGCAGATCAGTAGAAGACCAAAAGCTAGACTTGTGGGTCTGGTTTATAACAGGACGTGCATAAAGAGTGGTATAAAAAGACTGTAGCACCTCAGCAATCTCGGCCGAGGTCCGTACTCTATCCCCACCTTGGGTGAACAGAGAGTGAATGACCACTTTAGGGTGTCTGCCTTTTAACAAACGGGATAACAGTTTGCCAGACTTCTCGCCATATCTGTAAATGCCACAGTCTCTTGAAAATGAATATTTAGCTTCCATTTGAGAAAGGAGGGTATCAAACAGTGTTTTTTGTGTAAGGTACCGTTCCCTAGTAGAAGGGGAGGGGGAGGATTTAAATTCCTGAAAAGAGTGAGTAAGAGCCGCCTGGGCTTCCAAATATTGTGAGTTTAAATCTAAATCCCTTTTTTTACTATAGGACATAATGTGCCCCCGAATAACTGATTTTGACGCCTGCCAGAAAAGAGCAGGATCATCGCTCAGGGTTTCTCCATTGTGCGTATAATAATCCAGCCACGCTGCATCTAATGAGGAGCGGAATTTCAGAGAGCCACTTAAATGAGAGGGGAAGTGCCAGGAGCGAAAAGGAGATTTTTCTGAGAGGAGCATCAATTTCATCCAGCATAAAACATGGTCCGAAATACAGATATCCTCAATTTTAGAGTCAGCCACTTTTGAGAAAAAGGAGTCAGATAACAGCAGATAATCAATCCTCGAGAACGTGTGGTGCGCAGCTGAGAAGCATGTAAATTCCCTTTCTAATGGGTAGCATGCGCGCCACACATCCACTAAGGACAACTGCGAGCAAATATAGGGGATACCAATACGTGGTAACGAGGGGGGAGCGCGAGGGGGGGGGGGGGATTTATCCAAGGTTGGAGAAGAATATAAATTAAAATCTCCACCCAAGATTATAGGAATTTCAGAGTAGCTTAGTAGCTTAGTGACCATGTTCGTATAAAATTGCTTAGAGTACTGATTGGGAGCATAGATATTACAAAGTAAGAACCTGGATGCATACAATGTGACATCTGCCAGTACATACCGACCCTGAGTGTCATCTAAAATCGCATGGACAGAGATAGGGACCGTGTGCCGTGCTAAAATAATCACTCCCCTAGCCTTAGAAGAGAAGGAGGAAGAGGCTACCACAGACCAACCCATAGTGTTCAGTTTTACCACCTCAATTGGCATAAGCTGAGATTCCTGAATGAAAACAACATCCATCCCCACCTTCCGAAGATAGAGCAAAATCTTTCTGCGTTTAGCTGGGGAGTTGATCCCTCCCACATTCCACGTGCCGACACTCAAACTAGCCATGCATCAAATGAACTGGGAAAACCTGAAAACCTGCGCAGTAATCATGATATCTACAGCCGCTGAAAAACAGATACAAATCATACCGGGGTGGACACATTAGGAGGAGAAGGGGAGGGGGAGAAGAAAAGAGGGACAGAAACATAGAAAACACACAAAATATAACATTAACATTGTGAAAGAAAGTCCTGCTAAGGACAATCATAACTTCAGAAAACGAGAACAACCGGTTCAAGCAAGCACAGAGGCCGTCATAGACCGCCAATGAGCCAGCCAGAATTATGAAAACCTGAGGAAAAAATGAGGGAGGGGGCGCCCTTACCCACCCTCGGCAACATAATATATGAAAATATACATAGGAAAAATAACAAGAAAATATCAGAGCACACAGAGCATGTTACAGAAAAAGAAAAATGCAGCCTGTCACATAAGAAGTAGGGGGAGATATCTCCGCTAAGCATATATAACCATTCTAGAAAGATTACATAGCCACAAAAAGACAACAGATATTTAAGAAAAATCTAAAACAGAAAACAAGGCAAAAAGGTTCAGCCCGCTGTATAAGACCAAAGTCTCTTTTGGGGAAAAAAAAAACACCCGCAGCAGATTCTACAGCAATAATTAAATTGGCAGACATAACCGGAAACAGAGAAGTCCAGGAGCAATACTCAGCCATCTCGATCCAGGGTGTCATCCGCCTGAGAGGAGTCGTCATCTGCCTTGGATGCCTCAGAAACATAAGCCTCTGCATCGGCAAGATTTGTAAAGTCCCGGAAAGAATTTCCATCAAACAGGCGTAGTCTTGCAGGGAAGAGCAGAGCAAATTTTTTATTCGCCTTTACCAAACGGGAGCAAAGGGGGGTAAATTCCCGACGTGCCCGGGATACCTCAGCGGAGTAGTCCTGGAAAGTGGCCAAACGAGCTCCCTCCCATTGTAAATTCCTATGCCTCCTGGATGCCGTCCATATTGCCTCCTTATGGAGAAAGTTCAGACATTTAAATATAACCACACGTGGTCTGCTATTAGGTGAAGAACGTGGGGGACCCAGTCTGTGGGCTCTCTCGATAACTAAGCCAGTGCATTCATCTTGGATATGCAACAAATCAAGGAGGGACGTTTGTAAAAAAAAGATTCAAATCAGGACCTTTCAGTGACTCAGGGAGCCCCAGCACCCGAAGATTCGATCTCCTCGATCTATTTTCAAGATCGTCAACCTTGTTCAGCAGCTGGAAGTGAGATTTCTGGAGCTCATCATATCTGTGCTTAAGATCCCCAACATCCTGAAAAGTCTCCCCCAGCCTTTGTTCATTTGTAAGTACAGTCTTAGATAACTGCTTGATTTGGGATTTTAGGTCTTTTACTGCCTGCTGCATTTTTGCAGCATGTGCATCCATGATAGGCTCCATGGCATCCCTAACAGCTCTCACTACATCAGCATAAGTCACTGGAGAGGCAGGGGAACAGTCAGGCTCACCTGAGGGAGAAATGTGTTTTGCAGAAGCCTGCAGACTCGTTTGTGAGCTAGGTGCGGCGGCCATCTTGGATTCCCCCGGCCGTTTTTCAGACCTCGATCTCTGTGCTTTCGGGGGCATGGGGGAGGACAGAATCCTTTCCATCCAGTCCCCAGCACTTTCCCACAGGTAGTGTGCGCCAGGTGCGGAGAAAAGCCGCAAACGGGAGGCGCTGTGTGCTCCGGTTACCGAGGGTGCAGGAGAGCTGCAGCAATCAGCTTCTCCTCACATGGGCGCCGGAACCGGAAGTCCCAGTATAGTGCCAGTTACACATAATTCCCCCTGTAGTGCCAGTTACATATAATGCCCCCTGTAGTGCCAGTTACACATAATGCCTCCTGTAGTGCCAGTTACACATAATGCTCCAAGTATAGTATAAGAAACATGTTATGCCCCAGTATAGTGCAAGTTACACATAATGCCCCCAGTTTAATGACAATTACACATAATGTCCCAGTTACACATAATGCCACAGTATATTGCCAGCTACACATAATGCCACAGAATAGTGGCAGTTACACGTAATGCTCCCTGTAGTGCCAGTTACACGTAATGCTCCAAGTATAGTATAAGAAACACGCTATGCCCCAGTATAGTGCCAGTTACACATAATGCCCCCAGTTTAATGACAGTTACACATAATGCCCCAGTTACACATAATGCCACAATATATTGCCAGTTACTGATAATGCAACAGAATAGTGGCAGTTACACATAATGCCACTGCCCTCGTATAGTGTCAGTTACATGTAATGCCTCAGTATAGTGCCAGTTACACATAATGCCCCCTGTAGTGCCAGTTACATGTAATGCTTCCTGTAGTGCCAGTTACATGTAATGCCCCCTGTAGTATCAGTTACACGTAATGCACCCTGTAATGCTCACCACTGCTGTGCTTCTGCCGTTGGTGCTTCTGCCTTTGCCATTACCACTGCTGGCCTGTAGCTGCTGGGTGTCTGAGGGGAGGAGAGCGCAGCGTGCGCCTGTCCTGCCCCTCACTGAAGTTTGGTTTCCGGTGGGCGGTGGCCATTTGAACTATGGCGTCGGATCATGAGCCAATCAAAGCTCGCAGTCTGGCAGCCAATCAGTAGCTGCTGCTGCTGGTCCGGGAGCTCTGATTTAATTGATCTCCATTTAATTTATTACTAGATGTCCGATCATGTGATGTATACACATGCCACGTGACTGGGAATCAACCAATTATATAATTTTTTGCAGAAAATATTCAGTCCGACTGAATAATTAATTAAAAATAAAGTGCAGAATGTTTAAAACATAATATTATACCATTATTTCTATTTCTTATTTTAAAAAATAGGTCTGCCTCCATATTTTAGAATATAGAATTTATACTAAATATTAGTTGATTGACACACTGCTTGTCAATAGGTGCTAATGATTCCCTTTATTAGCAAAGGTATAAAAAGCCCACTGGAGCAAGGGAGAGGAAACTTTTGATACAGCTGTCATTTTACACCAGCGAAACATGTCAGGACTACTTACCTTCACTGTTTATTGCCTTCTGAATAGAACCAAATGCACCTGCTTGGACTAGCCTCTAATTCATAAGTCATACAAGCCTTTGAGGCATCAGAGCATCTTGCATTGAACATGATCCATCCCACCATATGTATCTAAGGGCTCCAGCTATACAAGGACTCTGCCTAAGGAAGCGTCCCTCTAGCGGTGATATACCCGCTGGAAAACTCTACTCTCAGTAAACACGGCTTTTTATGAACTTTTGACTGTGACTAAATTGGAGGTACTAATCGAACAGGCTAATTACTTGCTCATATATCTGAGGACTGAATAACCTGTATACTTAAACGGTCTGTGAAATTGTTTTTAATTGTTTTTAATGCTTTATGCTCTGCTATATACATTTATCTAATAAATAAAGCACAATTAACGTTTTTTAATATTCACTGTGTGTCAATGAAATATAATTCAGCTATTTATTCCATGTGCTCATTGCATGTAATTAAATTCTGTTCATAAAAAATAATATTGGAATGTTTCCACAGCCTTTTTTCTGGGAAGGCTTTCCTGTTCACCAGTCTCATACTTTTTTTGCCTAGGCAGGAGCTTGCAAATGAGATACAAGATGGGTTTTTCCTTTCCATTTACCTTTTGAGAAAGCATGTGTCTAGACCTGCTCCTGAGGCATCAGTTTGCAGAAAAAATATTTTAGTAAAATCGGATGCTTGTAGTACTGGCGTTGTGCATAAAGCCATCGTCAGGTTATCCCAGGCAGCTTCTGCTGACTCAGACCAGTTTAGATTGTCTAGCTCTGTGTTGTCTGAGTGGCACAGTGCCCCACAAATTGGCGGTAGTATCCTACCAAGCTGAGGAATGTAGGAGGAAGTAGCAGGTGCAGGCCATTGGAGAGAACATTAGGAATTGTTCCAGAGTGGGCATCACATCACAGCAGAACGGGCATTGCATTGCATCGAAGAAGACATCAGTGCAAGATTAAATACACACAGCGTCTCTTGTTCTTGGAGGAGGTCTCCCAGATCAGGGTGTGTCGCCTAAGTGCTGTGTGTGTTCTGACACACATCCGCACACGCAAGTATCATCTTTATTGTTTGTGGGTGCTCATAGGATAGACAGATTGTATTTGTGTATATGGTAGACAGATTGTATTTGTGTCTGTTTTTCTGTATCTTTAGATAAACCAGATTGTGTTCTTTAAGCAGATTGTAGAGGGTAACTAGTCTCTGTACTAGAGGGGACTTACATTTATATTAGACCTTTAACAAAGAAGCAGGCCACCACCATAGATCAAGGGGAAACAGAATGAGTGGCTGCAGGATTGACAATCTAACTCTGTGCATATTGTTTCAGATGTATGCACACTTGGAGCAAATGTTCCGGGGTGAGTACCTCTTCACAAGATGTGAGCAAATGGTCTCCTCGGAAGCCCAGGTAACTGAGCTACAGCAGACCACTGCCAGGGCCATCTTAACAGCAGTGTAGGCCCCTAAGCACAGCAATGCACTGGGCCCCCTACCCATCCTCCAGCGGTAGGGGTGGTTGGTGCAATCAGCGCAGTTTTGATGTCCCACGGGCGGTAGGGGGTGCTCTATCTTCCGCTCAGCATTTAGGACCTGGAACAGTAATTTCTGCTAATTACTCCTTTAATGCACAGATGGGGCTAAACTGTAGAAGGGGGCACTTGGCTGAATGAAGAAGCCCTGGTACATGACTTCCAGAGTGGTAGGGGGTGTTTAATATGTAGGGGAGGGGTGCATAGTGGAGTGGGCTTAATATTTATAATTTTCCGGTGGGAGGGCAGCTTGCTTGACTGCATATATCTCAAGTTCCTGAAAATGTATTTCTTAGCTTTGAATGGGATAAAAAACTAGAGAGTCCTACCTTTCAGAAGGTTCTGGGGTCTTGGGGATCAGGAGACAAAGCAATTCACCAACGAAAATGTAACACTGCATATAAAGCGTGTGGAGCTGGAGTAGGGACCAGCTGCTTGAAGGCTGATATCTCTGGTTCTTAACATAGTAGAGACAAGATGCCAGTGTCCACCAAAAGGGGAGAGTCGCAGCTTTTGGCTTATACCCTCAGAAATACTCTAAGTCAGACAAAATCCGAGATATCAGGCTGGGAAGAGCAATTAACAGGCTTGGTTGGGGAGCACTGATTTCAAGTCAGATATCTCCAGTTCCCCAGGCCAGATTTTCAAAAATCTGGTACCCCTGGAAAGAGGGGACCCTCAGCTATCAGCCTAGAGCCCTTATACTCCTACGGCCCCTGGGCAAGAGCCCATTGAGCCCATACGAAAAGACGGCCCTGACCATTGCAACACTGAGGAAAATCGACAATCTTGAACAAAGTTTGCAGCCCACCGTGGATGCATTAGGAGGGCAGGAGAGGGAGAGTCAGAGAAGGATGAACAGATAGGCAGTTGGGTTACAGTTAGAAGAGGTAGCAGAAGGAGCAAGAGGCAGGCCAGCTCTGAGCTGATCAATCCCAACAGATTCGCCCGATTGGACAGAGATACTGTGGATGACAGTGCAGAAATGGTGGAGCCTGGTGAGATCATTTGCCCTAGCAACCAGAGAAATGGTCCCTCCAGCTCAGGGGAACAGTTGTAACTGAGGCACCCAGCCACATTGTGGTGGTAGGGGACTCAATCATCAGAAAAGCAGATAGGGTAATCTGCCACCGGGACCGTGATCGTCGCACAGTATGTTGTCTTCTGGGTGCTTGGGTATGACAGATTGTTGGGAGGGGCAGGTAACGACCCGGTGGCCTTGGTGCACATCGGCTCAAATGACCAAGTTAGAGGTAGATGGGATGTCCTTAATAAAATGATTGCAGGGACCTAAGCCATAAATTTAAGGCAAGGACATCTAAGGTAATATTCTCTGAAATATTACCCATGACACGTGCTAGCCTATGGGGACAGAAGGAAATTAGGGAGGTAAATGTGTGGCTAAGAGATTAGTGTAGGAAGGAGGGATTTGATTTTTTGGAACACTGGGCTGATTTCTCGGTCAGATGCCATCTTTTTTGTCGAGATGGATTGCACCTGAATGAGGAGGGGGCAGCAGTGCTTGGGAGAAAGGATGGTTAGAAGATTGGAGGAGATTTTAAACTAGGAGACGAGGGGAGGGAATAGCTAGAAATGGTGGGTGAGAACAGCATAAAGGGGTGTATTATGAACAATGGGGTGGAGCAGGGGGTTGGGAAAGGACAGACAATAATGGTAAACCAAGTAATCAACAAACAAGAAAAAACATCATATCTAAGCAAGAATATACCAAAAAAGGTTTTAATAACCTAAAATGCATGTTGGCATACGGAAGAAGCCTATCAGGCAATATGGGGGAATTGGATCAATATGATATTATAGGCATTACTGAAACGTGGTGGGATGATTCTTGTGACTGGGCAGAAAACTTAGATGGCTATACCCTCTTCAGGAGGGACAGAGCAAACAAAAAGTGAGGTGAAGTACACTATGGCCCTCATTCCGAGTTGTTCGCTCTGTAATTTTCTTTGCATCGCAGCGATTTTCCGCTAACTGCACATGCGCAATGTTCACACTGCGACTGCGCCAAGTAAATTTGCTATGCAGTTAGGTATTTTACTCACGGCATTACGAGGTTTTTTCTTCGTTCTGGTGATCGGAGTGTGATTGACAGGAAGTGGGTGTTTCTGGGCGGAAACTGGCCGTTTTATGGGTGTGTGTGAAAAAACGCTACCGTTTCTGGGAAAAACGCGGGAGTGGCTGGAGAAACGGAGGAGTGTCTGGGCGAACGCTGGGTGTGTTTGTGACGTCAAACCAGGAACGACAAGCACTGAACTGATCGCACTGGAAGAGTAAGTCTCGAGCTACTCAGAAACTGCACAGAGAAGTCTTTTCGCAATATTGCGAATCTTTTGTTCACAATTTTGATAAGCTAAGATTCACTCCCAGTAGGCGGGGGCTTAGCGTGTGCAATGCTGCTAAAAGCAGCTTGCGAGCGTACAACTCGGAATGAGGGCCTATGTCTCTACATCAAGCCATTATTAAAACCTTATTTCTCTTACGTCCTAGACAATGCTGGGATCCACATTAGTACCATGGGGTATAGATGGGTCCACTAGGAGCCACTGACACTTTAAGAGTTTGAGAGTGTGGGCTGGCTCCTCCCTCTATGCCCCTTCTACCAGATTCAGTTTAGAAAATGTGCCCGGAGGAGCCGGTCACAGCTAGGGGAGCTCTCCAGAGTTTCTCTAGTGAAAGTTTTTTTAGAGTTTATTATTTTACAGGGAAGCTGCTGGCAACAGCCTCCCTGCTTCGTGGGACTAAGGGGGGTAGTAGTGTCCGCCCTGCAGGGTCTGAGCGACTATCTCTGCTGACAGGACACTGAGCTCCTGAGGGTGCTCCAGGCGACCGCTCACTACCGCAGCACTGCCGCCACCCCCTTACAGAGCCAGAAGATTTCGGTGGCGAGTGAGTCACCAGCCACCCTGGCAAGCGAGGAGCCGGTGTGAAGATGGTGGCAACAGGGTAGGGAGCGCAGTACTGACAGCGCTCCGGGGCTCAGCGGTACATAGTGCGGCGCTATGAGGCCAGCGCCTACACCCTAAACTGGTCAGCAAGCCTGTCAGGGTCCACGGATCACTGCCAGCACAATCCTCAGGGCAGTATAATATAATAAAGAGCGGGAAGCAGCACCATGTTTGGGGGCAGAGCTTCTCCTCAGAGCAGACCCAGCAGCGTTCAGTGCCATTTTCCTGCCTGCAGTTCCTGTACAACAGACGCTGACAGGGAGAGCTGTCCCTCCAAGCAACTCCAGCTATCCTGTGCGGTACCAGGGGGTTGTAGAAGGGGGGAAAGGCTGTGTAAAGTCTGTGTAGTCTATTAAGGTACACAGACGGTGCTGGTAGTTTCATTGGTTCTACCTCAAAAAGCGCTGTGTGTGGTGGGTTGGCTCCAATCTCTGTGTCTCTCTGTGGCATGCTTGGGGGGAAACGGTGTCTGACATTTCCCTGTGTGTGTGGGTGTTTAATAAAGCCATGTCTAGGGACTCTGTGTCATATGCTTCAGAAGATGTTTCCTCTCAGGAGGGATCCATTCCATGTACACAGGATTGTAATGCTTTGTCTCAGATCCCTATTGTTGAACCTGAGTGGTTAACTTCTATTAAAAGAATGATCTCTCAGATCTCTACTAGGGTAGCTAATACTGAGACTGAAACTCAGGTGTTAAAGTTTGGTCAGGCTCTATCCCTATTCCTGCAAAATCCCCTAGCATGTTCCCACAGAAACGTGCACTTGCCAAAATTATGCAAGATGACACGGATACCGATTCTGATACTACAGATGGTGATGGGGATGTGCTGAGGGGGGCGACATCCTTTGCAAAGGGGGTGCAGCTCATGATTGAGGTCATTAGAGATGTGTTAAACATTAACGACACCACATCTGAGCAGGTTGAGGAGGCTTACTTCACTCACTGACAATAAGAAAGCCTCGCTAACCTTCCCTGCGTCTAAAGAATTAAACGCTATATTTGAAAAATCCTGGGAAAACCTGCAGAAAAAAATTCCAGATCCCAAAGAGAGTTCTGGTTGCTTCTCCCTTCCCTGAGGACGATAGGAAAAAATGGGAAAACCCACCAATTGTTGACGCATCTGTCTCCAGACTGTCTAAAAAGGTGGTTTTACCTGTCCCTGGTTCTACAGCGTTGAAAGAACCGGCTGATAATAAGATTGGCACTACGCTCAAATCCATTTACACTACTTCAGGAGTGGTATTAAGGCCCTCTATTGCCTGTGCATGGATTTCTAAAGCGATAGTAAAGTGGTCAGGCACATTACTAGAGGATTTGAATACAATGGATAGAAGTGACGTTGAATTGTTTTTATGTAACATACAAGATTCTGCGGGGTTCATGGTGGAATCCATGAGGGACCTGGGTACGCTGACTGCACGGATATCTTCCATGTCAGTCTCAGCCCGCATGGAACTCTGGCTACGCCAATGGTCTGCAGGCGCGGAATCCAGGAGAAGTGTGGAGAACCTACCCTACACAGGTCAGGCTCTATTTGGGGAAGCGTTAGATGCGTGGATTTCCACAGCAACCGCGGGTAAGTCACCTTTCCTTCCCTCTGCTACTCCTTCTATGAAGAAATTGTTTTCTTCAGCTGTGCAGCAGTCCTTTCGGACCGCTAAGACAAAAAAGCCGAAGCCTTCTACCACTTTATTTAGAGGTGGTCGGGCAAAATTCAAAAAGCCTGCACCCACAGGCTCCCAGGACCAGAGACCTGCTTCTGGTTCCTCAAAATCCTCAGCATGACGGTGGACCTCAAAGCCTGGAGGACGGGCTGGTGGGTGCGAGACTCAGACGTTTCAGCCACGTCTGGGTGTCGTTCAGCCTGGATCCCTGGGTACAGGATATTGTGTCCCAGGGGTACAGACTGGAGTTTCAAGAACTCATGCCTCACCGATTCTTCAAATCAGGCTTGCCAGCTTTGCTGACAGACAGGGCTATCCTACAGGAAGCCATCCTAAAATTGGAAAAGTCACAGGTCATTGTCCCAGTTCCACCTCATATGCAAAACAAGGGTTATTGGGGGGTCATTCCGAGTTGATCGCTAGCTGCCGTTGTTCGCAGCGCAGCAATCAGGCTAAAAATCGGCATTTATGCGTATGGCCCACAATGCGCACACGCGTCGTGCGGGTACAAAGCCCAATGTGGTTGTGCACAGGTTCTAGCAAAGTTTTTAGTCGCACTGACGGCCGCAAGAAGATTGACAGGAAGGGGGCGTTTTTGGGTGTCAACTGACCGTTTTCAGGGAGTGTTTGCAAAAATGCAGGCGTGTACGAAAAAACGCAGGCGTGGCTGGGCGTTCGCTGGGCGGGTGTATGACGTCAAATCCAGACATGAATAGGCTGAAGTGATCGCAAGCGCTGAGTAGGTTCAGAGCTACGCAGGAACTGCACAAACTGTTTTTGCAGACCTGGGCTGCACATTCGTTCGCACTTCTGCTAAGCTAAAATACACTCCCCAGTGGGCGGCAGCCATAGGCGTGCGCAGCTAATTTTATTAGGGGGTGCACTGCAGGAGGGGCATGTCTATCACCGCCTTTCGGGCGTGTCTAGCACTATTTTACATTCTCTCAGTAAAATCAGTGGCTTAATCTAATTTCTTCCTAGTTCCTAATAAGAAAGTAGATATAATACACCCCAGAGAAATAAAATAAAACATAATAATGTGACCACTGGCCAGTACTGACTGTCCGCTACTGCATAATCCTGAGTCCTAGCTGCGGAAGCACGCTATCGTCACTTACACTTCCCCAACCTATCCCTGACCCAGTGGCGGAACTAGATAGTGGTGGGCCTAGGTATAGTGGTGGAACGTATGCATTCCCCTCCCCACCCTCACCCCTTGCACCCCCAGCACCTACACCCTGATGTTGAGTGGGCCACTCTGAAAAGAACGGGAGATCTAGGGGGCCAAACATTTAAGTTTTAATATAACAAAAGTAAAGTTTAAAATATACACATGTGACATCAGAGCCACATCTGCCTCTTTCTATGCCAACAGTTGCCTCCTCCGCAGGACACCAGCATTTGTCACACGTCACCATGCTCACCGGTTACTGACAGTAGTGCCCCTTATTTACATTATGCCACACAGTATGAACCAAAATTTGCAATATGTCACATGGTATGAGACGCAATTCCCATTATGTCACACAGTATGAACCAAAATTCACATTACACTATACAGAATGAGCCTAGCATTCACATCATGTCAAACGGTATGAGCCACATTCGCATTATGCCACATGGTATGAGCTGAAATTCACATTATACCACACACTATGAGCCGAAAATTCACATTATAATACACAGTATGAGCCAAAATTCATGTTATGCCACACAGTATGAGCCGAAAATTCATATTATGATAATCAGTATGAGCCACATTCACGTTACGCCAAATGATGTGAGCTGAAATTCACATTATGTCACACGGTATTAGCCAAAATTCACATTACGCCACACAGTATGAGCTGAAAATTCACATTATGATACATAGTATGAGCCGAAATCCACATTATGTCCCACGGTATGCGTATAATCACTCTCATCAAAAAAGAAAAGAATGAGATCTAAAAAAGAAAAAAAATAGAAGAAAGAAAAGGTTTACACACACACACACACACACACACACACACATATATATATATATATATATATATATATATATACTAGCTGAGCCAAGTATTCAGTAGTTTCTTGCGTGCACCTACAGACTATAAGTGCACATGCTTGGCCAAGCTTTTAAAAAAAAAAACATGAAAGAAAAGAAAGATTACATAATGTGCATGGACGTACTGCTTTAAATATATATATATATATATATATATAAATTTAATAATTTTATTCCCCCTGGCTGGCCTGCCCCCCTCTCCCCCCCCCCCTTCCCCTGCAGCATGTAGTGTGAGGTGACTTACTGCCTCAGTGACACTGACACTGGATGTGTCGTTTGGTCCGACGGCAGCTCCAAGTCCTCCTGAATAGCGCGTGAAGGCAGGGGCAGGGAACCCACACAGTGCACTGAGAGCGCGGGCGAGGAGGGAGGGCTTGCGGTGTGACATCAACATGTCACATCGCGAGGCATAGTGCAACGTCAGTCAGTTTCCCCCCCTTGGCCAGACATATACTGTATAGCGTCCACAGCGGGCACAGGCGCAGCGGGGTGGGAGGAGCAGTGCGGCAATGAGAAGTCCAGGTCTCAGTGGCATCTGTAGCCGGCGTGGCGTGTGGGGGGTGCCGGACATTAGGGGGTGCCTGTGCGCTCCAGGCACCCCCCGTGCGCACGCCTATGGTGGCGGCATAGCGTTTGCATGGCTGCTAAAACTAGCTAGCGAGCGATCAACTCGGAATGACCCCCATTATTCAGACCTTTTCGTGGTACCGAAACCGGATGGTTCGGTCAGACCAATTTTGAACTTGAAATCGTTGAACCCTTACCTGAGGGTGATCAAATTCAAAATAGAGTCTCTCAGAGCAGTAATTTCCTGTCTGGAGGAGGGAGAGTTTCTGGTATCCCTGGATATCAAGATGCGTACTTCCACATTCCGATTTGGCCGCCTCACCAGGCTTATCTCAGATTTGCACTGTTAGACAGTCGCTATCAATTCCAGGCACTACCATTCGGTCTCTCCACAGCACTGAGGGTGTACACCAAGGTGATGGCAGAAATGATGGTTCTCCTCCGCAAATAGGGGGTGAACATAATCCCATATCTGGATGATCTGCTGATAAAGGCATCGTCCAGGGAGAGGTTGTTGCAGTCCATTGTTCTCACGACTCATCTGCTCAGGGAACACGGTTGGATCCTGAATCTTCCAAAATTACCTTTGGAACCGACCAGGCGGTTGTCTTTTCTGGGAATGATCTTCAACACAAAAGTGCAGAGGGTGTTTCTTCCGGAGGAGAAAGCGTTGGTGATACAAACAATGGTACGGGATGTCCTGAAGCCAGCATGGGTTTTGGTTCATCAGCGCATTCGCCTTTTGGGAAAAATGGTGGCCTCTTACGAGGCTCTACAGTACGGAAGATTGGGATCTCATCTACACATGCACCAGAGAATACGTCTGTCGCCAAAAGCTAGGATTTCACTCCTCTGGTGGCTACAACTACCTCACCTTCTGGAGGGCCGTAGGTTCGGGAATCAGGACTGGATCCTTCTAACCATGGATGCAAGTCTCCAAGGCTGGGGCGCAGTCACTCAGGGGGAAACCTTCCAAGGAAGGTGGTCAAGCCTGGAATCCAGCCTGCCAATAAACATTCTAGAACTAAAAGCCGTCTACAATGGTCTTCTCCAAGTGGCCCATCTTCTGCGAAATTGAGCCATTCAAGTGCAGTCGGACAATGCAATGACAGTGGCTTACATAAACCGGCAGGACGGAACGAAGAGCAGAGCTGCAATGTCAGAGGTAACAAAAATCATCCTCTGTGCAGAAAAACATGCGTTGGTCCTGTCAGCTATCTTCATTCCGGGAGTAGACAACTGGGAAGTGGACTTCCTCAGCAGACATGATCTCCATCCAGGAGAGTGGGGACTCCATCCGGAGGTGTTCACGGAGGTAACAGATCTTTGGGGTGTTCCTCAAATAGACATGATGGCCTCTCGTCTCAACAAGAAGCTTCGGCGGTATTGTTCCAGGTCGAGGGACCCGCAAGCCATGGCGGTGGATGCCCTAGTGACTCCGTGGGTGTTCCAGTCTGTGTATGTGCTTCCTCTACTTCCACTCATTCCAAGAGTTTTAAAACTCATAAGGAGAACAAGAGTTCAGGCAATCCTCATTGCTCCGGACTGGCCAAGAAGGGCTTGGTATGCAAATCTTCTGGATCTACTGCTAGAAGAGCCGAGGCCTCTTCCTCTTCGGGAGGACCTGCTGCAGCAGGAGTCGTTCACTTATCAAGACTTACCGCAGCTACGTTTGACGGCATGGAGGTTGAACGGCAGATATTAGCTCGTAAGGGCATTCCAGACAAGGTTATTCCTACCCTGATAGAGGCTAGGAAAGGAGTAACGTCTAAACATTACCATCGTATTTGGAAAAAATATGTATCTTGGTGTGAGTCCAAGAAGTTTCCTATGGTGGAGTTTCAACTGGTACGGTTTCTCCTCTTCCTGCAAGCAGGTGTGGACATGGGCCTGAGGTTGGGATCCGTAAAGGTCCAGATTTTGGCCCTATCCATTTTCTTCCAGAAACAGTTGGCTTCCCTCCCTGAGGTTCAGACTTTTCTGAAAGGGGTTCTGCACATCCAGCCTCACTTTGTGCCGCCTACTGCACCATGGGATCTTAACGTGGTGCTGCAGTTTCTCCAAACGGATTGGTTCGAGCCTCTACAGGAGGTTGAGGTCAAGTTTCTCACATGGAAGGCTGTCACTTCGTTGGCCTTAGCTTCTGCTAGACGTGTGCCAGAGCTGGGGGCTTTGTCTTGTAAGAGCCCCTACTTGATCTTCCATGAAGATAGAGCTGAGCTCCGAACATGTCAGCACTTCCTTCCGAAGGTTGTGTTGGCTTTTCATATCAACCAACATATTGTGGTGCCAGTTGCTACTGACTCCTCAATTTCATCAAAGTCCTTGGATGTTGTAAGGGCTCTGAAAATCTATGTGAAGAGGACTATTCATCACAGAAAATCTGACTCTCTGTTTGTCCTATATGATCCAAATAAACTTGGGTGTCCTGATTCTAAGCAGACGATCTCTCGTTGGATCAGGTTCACTATCCAGCATGCGTATTCTACGACAGGATTGCCGTGTCCTGTTCTACGACAGGATTGCCGTGTACTAATGTGGATCCCAGCATCCTCTAGGATGTAAGAGAAAATAGGATTTTAATTACCTACCGGTAAATCCTTTTCTCGTAGTCCGTAGAGGATGCTGGGCGCCTGCCCAGCGCTTCGTGATCCTGCAGTGGTTACTTAGTTCAGTACTGCTTAGTTCTTGGTTAAGAACCGTTTTGTTACTTGGTGAAGTAATATTGTTCAGCCGTTGCTGATGTATCAAGCTAGTTAGCTTGGTTTGCCTTGTATGTGTGAGCTGGTGTGAATCTCGCCACTATCTGTGTAAAATCCTTCTCTCGAAGTTGTCCGTCTCCTCGGGCACAGTTTCTAGACTGAGTCTGGTAGGAGAGGCATTGAGAGTGTGGGTTGGTTCCTATCTCTAACTCTTAAAGTGCCAGAGGCTCCTAGTGGACCCGTCTATACTCCATGGTACTATTGTGGACCCCAGCATCCCCTACGGACTACGAGAAAAGGATTTACCGGTAGGTAATTAAAATCCTATTTTAAAGGAAATTATTTATGAGGGTACAGGGGATAACATAGAGTCATTATGGGTGGAAATATCAAGTGGAGGTAAATGTTCAAAAATGCTACTAATAGGAATATGCTACAAATGCCTGATATTGGTGTGACTGAGGAAGAACAACTCTTACAGCAAATAGAAAAGGCTGCAGGAATGGGGGAATTGTTAGTTATGGGAGATTTCAGTTATCCTGACATAAACTGGATATACGAGTCATGTGATACAGCTAGAGGTAATAGGTTTTTAACCACCATAATAGATCACTGACTTGTTCCAAGTAATTGAGGAACCAACCAGAAATAGGAATATATTGGGCCTAGTAATAATAAATAATTTGGAGGTAATATCAAATATCCAGGTAAGGGAGACATTGGGTAATAGCGATCATAATATGGTCTCATTTGAAATAAGTTTCCGAAAGCAGCAATGTAAGAGCTCAAGTACGACTTTTAATTTTAGAAAGGCAAATTTTACCAAGCTTAAGAATGCTCTGAAGGACATATATTGGGACACATTGTTTAAGGGTAAGAACACTGTTGAAATGTGGGACATTTTTAAAACGTTGCTAGAAAAATATACGCATGAGTTCATACACATGGGCCAACAAAGGCAAGAGTACAAAGTATAACCAATGTGGCTAAATAAGAAGGTAAGGGTAGAAGAGGAAAATAAGAGGAATGCTTTCAAAGCATTCAAGTCAGATGGGAAGGAGGTGTCATTCCTCTACTATAAGGAATGCAATACAAAAAAGCAAAAAGGAAATCAGAGCTGCTAAAATAAATAAGGAAAAGCAAATCACAAAGGAAACCAAAACAAACCCCTAAAAGTTATTTAAGTATATCAATGGAAAAAGGCTGAAAAAGGATAATATAGGACCATTAAAAAGTGAGCTGGGTGTTCTGATTATTTCCGACAAGGTACAGCGGAGAAATTTAATGAATTTTACTAAATGGTGGGAACACTATATAATAATGTAAATAACAATGCCCCATTACTCAATGCTCGGCTCAGCGTAGAAGTAGTCTGTGAGAGATGCAATAAAATTAAGACTAATAAATATCCTGGCCCGGATGGATTTTACCTTAGGGTTTCAATGGAGCTAAACTCAGAAATAGCAAGGCCTTTATACTTAATCTTCAATCATTCAATGACACCTGGATTAGTACCAAGGGACTGGCGAATAGCAGATGTAGTGCCATTATTTAAAAAGGTAAACAAAACTCATCCGGGAAATTATAGGCCTGTAAATCTGACCTCTATAGTGGGGAAAATATTAGGAAGTATATTAAAGGATAGCATTAAGGAGTACTTAGAGTCCTGCAAGATTATTACTAAGAACCAGCATGGGTTTGTCAAACAAACAAACTTAATTAGCTTCTATGAGAAAGTAAGTGGAAACTTAGACCAGGGAAATGCAGTAGATGTGGTATTTTTAGATTAGCCTTTGACACGGTACCGCACATGAGGTTGATAAATAAACTAAGATAGCTGGGTGTAAGAAACAGAATTTGTACTTGGTTCAAAAATTGGTTGGAAAATAGAGAGCAGAGGGTTGTGGTCAATAATAAGTATTCCAACTGGGCTAAAGTATTAAGTGGTGTATCCCAAGGGTCTGTACTAGGGCCTCTTCTAGTTAACATATTTATAAATGACCTGAGGGACGGTCTTGAGAGCAAAGTGTCCATTTTCGCAGATGACACTAAACTGTGTAAAATAATTAAAACAAATAGAGATGTTGACAGTCTACAGAATGACTTAATTAAATTGTAAGTTTGGGCTGCAAAGTGGAGTATGAGGTTTAATATAGAGAAATGTAAAGTTATGCATTTTGGGACAGAAAACAAACATGCTATTTACAAATTACATGGGCTAATGGTAGGCGTATCAGTATATAGAGATGTGCGGCTGGCACTTCGTGTTTTGGTTTTGGTTCTAATTCCACTTTCGTGTTTTGGTTGCCAAAACCACCCTTTCATGTTTTGGTTTTGGATCAGAATGATTTTTTTTAAAAACATAAAAATAGCTAAAATCACAGAATTTGGGGGTAATTTTGATCCTACAGTATTATTAACTTCAATAACATTCATTTCCACTAATTTCCAGTCTATTCTGAACACCTCACACCTCACAATATTGTTTTTAGGCCAACAGGTTGCACGAGGTAGCTGGATGACTAAGCTAAGCGACACAAGTGTGCGGCACAAACACCTGGCCCATCTAGGAGTGCGCAGCTACAGACAGGATGGCACTTAAAAAAACTAGTCCCCAAACAGCACATGATGCAAAGAAGAAAAAGAGGTGTAAGATGGAACTGTCCTTGGGCCCTCCCACCCACCCTTATGTTGTATAAACAGGACATGCACACTTTGACAAACCAATCATTTCAGCAACAAGGTCTTGCACATGACTTTGGCTGAAATGACTGCTTTGTTTTGGCCCCCAACAAAAAAGAAGCAATCAATCTCTCCTTGCACAAACTGGCTCTACAGAGGCAAGATGTCGACCTCATCCTCATCCTCCAATTCCTCACCCCTTTCACTGTGTACAACCTACTCCTCACAGAGTATTAATTCGTCCCCACTGGAATTCACCACCACAGGTCCATGTGTACTTTCTGGAGGCAATTGCTGGTAAAGGTTTTCCCGGAGGAATTTATAATTCATTTTGATGAACATCATCTTCTCCATATTTTGTGGAAGTAACCTCCTATGCCGATTGCTGAGAAGGTTACCGGCTGCACTAAACACTCTTTCGGAGTACACACTGGAGGGGGGGGGGGGGCAACTTAGGTAAAATAAAGCCAGTTTTTGCAAGGGCATCCAAATTGCCTCTTTTCCCTGCCAGTATACGTACGGACTGTCTGACATGCCTACTTGTATGCTGTCACTCATATAATCCTCCACCATTCTTTCAATGGTGACAGAATCATATGCAGTGACAGTAGACATGTCAGTAATCGTTGACAGGTCCTTCAGTCCGGACCAGATGTCAGTTTTCGCTCCTGACTGCCCTGCATCACCGCCAGCGGGTGGGCTAGGAAATCTTATCCTTTTCCTTGCAGCCCCAGTGGTGGGAGAAGTTGAAGGAGGAGCTGTTGATAGGTCACGTTCCACTTGAGTTGACAATTGTTTCACCAGCAGGTCTTTGCACCTCTGCAGACTTGTGTCTACCGGAAAGAGTGATGCAATGTAGGCTTTAAACCTAGGTCGAGCACGGTGGCCAAAATGTAGTGCTCTGATTTCAACAGATTGACTACCCTTGAATCCTGGCAAAGGGAATGAAGGGCTCCATCCACAAGTCATGCATACTTTGCGGAATCGCTCCGTCTTAGCTCCTCCTTCAATTTCTCCAGCTGCTTCTGCAAAAGCCTGATGAGGGGAATTACTTGACTCAAGCTGGCAGTGTCTGAACTGACTTCACGTTTGGCAAGTTCGAAGGGTTGGAGAACCTTGCACAAGATGGAAATAATTCTCCACTGCGCTGGAGTCAGGTGCATTACCCCTCCTTTGCCTATATCGTAGGTGGATGTATAGGCTTGAATGGCATTTTGCTGCTGCTCCATCCTCTGAAGCATATAGAGTGTTGAATTCCACCTCGTTATCACCTCTTGCTTCAGTTGATGGCAGGGCAGGATCAGGTGTGTTTGCTGGCGCTCCAGTCTTCGGCACATGGTGGCTGAATGCTGAAAGTTGCCCGCAATTTTTCGGGCCACCGACAGCATCTCCTGCACACCCCTCTAATTTTTCCAAAAATTCTGCACCACCAAATTAATTGTATGTGCAAAACATGGGACGTGCTGAAATTTGCCCAGATGTAACGAACGCACAATATTGGTGGCGTTGTCCGATATCACAAATCCCCAGGAGAGTCCAATTGGGGTAAGCCATTCTGTAATGATGTTCCTCAGTTTCCGTAAAAGGTTGTCAGCTGTGTGCCTCTTACGGAAAGCGGGGATACATAGCGTAGCCTGCCTAGGAACGAGTTGGCGTTTGCGAGATGCTGCTACTGGTGCCGCTGCTGTTGTTGCTGCGGGAGGCCATACATCTACCCAGTGGGCTGTTACAGTCATATAGTCCTTAGTTTGCCCTATTCCACTTGTCCACATGTCCGTGGTTAAGTGGACACTGGATACAATCGCATTTTGTAGGACACTGGTGACTCTTTTTCTGACGTCTGTGTAAATTCTCGGTATCGCCTGCCTAGAGAAGTGGAATCTAGATGAGATTTGATACCGGGGACACAGTACCTCAAATAATTCTCTAAGTCCCACTGAACTAATGGCGGATACCGGACGCACTTCTAACACCAACATAGCTGTCAAGGCCTCAGTTATCTGCTTTGCAAAAGGATGACTGCAGTCATATTTCATCTTCCTCACAAAGGACTGTTGGACAGTCAATTGCTTACTGGAAGTAGCACAAGTTGTTTTCCGACTTTCCCTCTGGGATGACGATTGACTCTCAGCAGCAACAACGGCAGCGGCAGCAACAGCAGGCGTATCACTCAAGGATCCTCCGGAGGAATTCCAGTTAGGAGAGGAATCCTCAGTCTTGACAGTGACATGACCTGCAGGACTACTGATGTCCCTGATTGAGGAGGATGTTGACATTGAGGGAGTTGGTGGTGTGGCTTGCAGGAGCTTGGTACAGGAGGAAGAAGGGATTTAGGTGTCATAGGACTGCTTACGGTCTTACCCAGAGTTTCACAACTTGACACTGACTTATGATGAATGTGCAGCAGGTGACGTATAAGGGACTGAGGGGCAGATGTATTAACCTGGAGAAGGCATAAGGAAGTGATAAACCAGTGATATGTGCAAGGTGATAAAGGCACCAGCCAACCAGCTCCTAACTGTTAATTTACATAATGGAGCTGATTGGCTGGTGCCTTTATCACCTTGCACATATCACTGGTTTATCACTTCCTTATGCCTTCTCCAGGTTAATACATATGCCCCGATGTTCCTAGGTGGTTAACATCCTTACCCCTACTTATTACAGATTGACAGAGGCAACAGATGTCTTGACACCGGATTTGTGGAGAAATAATTCCACACCGAACAGGTGGCTTTCTTTGTAGTTTGCCCAGGCATCACAATGGGCTTCTTCATCCCACAGACAACAGGTGCCTCCCCCGGTGCATGACTTAAACAAACCACATCACCATCAGAATCCTCATCATCAACTTCCTCCTCAGCACCAGCAACACCCATATCCTCATCCTGGTGTACTTCAACAGTGACATCTTCATTTTCAATATCAGGAACTGGACTGTGGGTGCTCCTTCCAGCACTTGCAGGAGGTGTGCAAATGGTGGAAGGAGCCACCTCTTCCCGTCCAGTGTTGGGAAGGTCAGGCATCGCAACCACTGACACACTTGGACTCTCCTTGGGGATTTATGATACCATTTCAGAACGCACAGTTCTTTTCTGTGCTCTTTCCAGCTTAACCTCTAGTCATGAACATAGGCCAGGGCCTCAGTTGTTCCTTGCCACTCCGTGTCGTAAATGGCATATTGGCAAGGGCAAGTTTACATTTCTCCTCAGACCATTTAAATTTATTTTTTGGGGTCTTTTTACTGAACTTTGGCTTTTTGGATTTTACATGCCCTCAACTATCACAATGGGCATCGGCCTTGGCAGACGCCGTTAATGGCATTTCATCGTCTATGTCATGGCTAGTGGCAGCAGCTTCAGCACTAGGAGGAAGTGTTTCTTGATCTTTCCCAATTTTATCCTCCAAATGTTTGTTCTCCATTATTTTTTTGGAGTTATATAACACAATATGCGGCACAAGAGAGCGTACCCCTACACCTTACAGGGCAAACCCTGTAAAAATTATTTGGATTAAATATTAATAACCCCTTTATTTGGAGTAAATAATATACAGCACAGAACAGCACCACTGAACTTATATGGCAGCACCACTGGACTGTATTTATACGGAATTATATGGATTTATATGGAATTATACGGCAGGATAAGTGGAATTATACAGCAGTATTCCGAGAATTATACGGCAATATCACAAGAATTATACAGCAATATCATAGGAATTATACGCCAGTATGCCGAGAATTATACAGCAATATCACAGGACTTATACGCCAGTATCACAGTGTCGAAGTCAAAAATATTACATACACACCAAATACAAACTCCAAACAGATGGGTCGCTGTGCATGCGCATACACGCAGCGTTCACAGCGATTATATGGTAGCATATGCATTCGCACAGACAAGCCACAAAGATATATTCAACACACATTTCATACAACATATAAATTAAACATGTCAAGCACCAGACATAATAATGTTTTTATATAAGAGAGTTATAACAGCAGATATATATGTATTATTGGAAATGAACAAGATAAACATATCATGCTTAGTGTCAAAATGATCAGAGAAAAGAGTATGTTAATTTGATAGCTGTGGTTAGATTGTAGCACATTGCAATGATTAGTTATGATTAAATGTAGGAATATGAAGCCACAATCCTAAAGTGAACAAATAACTTCCTGGAAGACAGCATGGCTAAGCCCTATGATGGCATCTTCAAGGCTGGACGTTGCTTGCAGATGAACTGACCAATAACACATCATGAATGAGAAAGCTCTCTCCCCTGGACCAATAACAGAAGACTCAGTCCCAGACATGTACTCCCCCAAATACACAGTATATAGGTATTTCCCCTCACCGAAGAAGTTCTGTTTCTGTTTTTTTTTTTTTTTTTTTTGCTGTTAGAGCAGATTCTAAAAGATGGAGCGGACTGTGCATTGAGAGACAGGGTGAAGTATGTTGGCTGTAATTGATCCTTATGTAACTACATCTGCTTCTTGTGTAATTGTGACTGTGTAACCATATTTACATATATTATAACCATATATATACTGTACATGTGTTATATTGTATGCATACCCTTTTAATATCAAATATATACATCTCTGAGCGTTGGACCTCAGTAATACAATGTGTGCGAGTGCTTGCTTTCTCTTAATCAATGTAGCATTTGCGACGTACAGCACACTTTTATCGTATATGGTAATAAGATGCACCTTGCGTCCACAGCATATATTAACGCTGGCATTTGAAATATTTATTAGAAATATTTATTACAGTTGGGGGCTCCGTCTGCGATATCACATACTTAATGATGCGCTGTACAGATGCGCTGTGGTCTACCAGCTAAAGATGGACGCATCTAGATGCTGCTGAACCGCATGCCGATTTTTTTTTTATTTTTTTTTGTGTTATCAGTAAGGCGCTGATATGACTCAAGGGACAATATATTTCTTTGTTGTGTGAGTGTGACAAAAACGCACAATATTTGAAATGCTACAGCGTATTTTTATTGTTGCTAAACAAAGTTCAATAAGTCATATTGTGTTTGATTCAGATTTGATTCTTATCTGTTAAGTAAATTTAAAGAGCATTTAAAAGTTGGTGCATAGGTATGATATAGCTGTGTTAGCATGCTGAGGCCTATTCGCATACTGCTAACATAGGCCTGAAGTAGTAAAGCTTTGTTCGCGCTGAAAAAGCATGTGGAAGCGTTATTTCCATGCAGTGGGAATTGTTTATTAGGGCAACTTCCGGTGCTTGTATAAATTGGGATTTATTTGTGACAAAAGAGCAAATTGTGACCACCATTTTGTCCATGCACATGGCTTGGGAAGGGGGAGGAGCAGTGGCCATTTTAGGTAAGGTCACTCCCTATCCACTTAGCTAACAGCTGACTTCCAGTTTGTTAAACAATCTGTTTCCTTTGTCACAGATAAACAATATATGTGTACAAATCCAACACCATTTAAAAGCTACCAATGAATTTAACTAACCCATGCCATAGTCAATTATAAATAGTGTTTCAATTGGGCCTAGAGAGAGAAATAGTGAGATAAATACATACTTGATGTGAGAATTTCACACAGATGAAGAGTTTTTTTTCTCCAGGATTTGTTAACCCTCTGCTTGCTCAATTGAAATGTTAATGAACCTGATCAACCACTCTGGTACAACAAGCATGTGACCATCTGTTGATATGCAAATGAGAGGCTCTGTAGAAACTACATTCATTCAGTATGTGTGTATGAATACATGTGCTGTGTGAGGGGTTTCATAGAAGTGTAGTAAATAGTGTGTGTGTGTGTGTGTGTGTGTGTGTGTGTGTGTGTGTGTGTGTGTATATATATATATATATATATATGTTATATTATTATATGGGTATTTATATCAGTGTATGTTCTGCAAGATAGCTATCCAATCTGAATCATAGTATTTAAATTATAGTCAATAGCCATATTATATTGAAGTGTTTTAAAATTGATTGTTAAAGTGTTATTGTTAACGAATATTTGCAAAATATTTGCATTTCATAAGTGAATCTCCGTTCCTGCCTAAATGTTTAGGTAGCACGTAGTGGAAGCTTTCCGGCAGGGGACTTCCGGTGCTGAAAGGGAACGTGTAAGCATTTATCTAACTACTGCAATACAATACAAATAGTGTTTTATTTTTATTGTATTGCTAGAGTTGGGTAACAGAGTGTGGCAAGCTGCGTGCAAAGGTGCGCAGCTATACACATTTGCGTACGCAAGTATACACGTGTCATAGTACAATAGTACGTGGATGCGTATATAGCGATGCACGGGTACACACGTGGACGCACAGGCAGGAAACGTGAGTGCGTATTTACGCAAGAGGAAGTTAGCCGCATAATAGAAATTGATTGTTAAGGTGGGATAAAACACATTTTAACAGGTAACTATCCGATTTTAAAGCACATTACTATAATACTTTGTTTAAAGTGTAATACCTCTAAGGGGATGTTATCAATCACTGGTAAATGACTTTTTGTTCTGTACAGAAAATCTAAAAGTGTGGGGGTGTTGAAAGTAAGTGTGAGTGGATTGAACTAGGACAAAGCGGGATCTCGTCGGTGAGGCACTGAGTTAGCAGAGGCTCGGTGGTATGAAGGTTAGCAACCTTACGTATTTATTGGTATTGAAGCATGTAGTGTGTGTGTTTTTTTAAAGGAAAAACATGCGGAGGAGCGTGATTTGATGTTACGCTCCGGCTGTGGAGCGCAGCTTGTGAATTCGACTCCCATGATCGTAGGGCATATAGAAAACAAATATCTATAAGCCATATGATTGGACAGCACGCCTGTGTGTGTGATACGCGGCGCAATGTGATACCATATGCGTTATCTCATGCAATTGCGTCATCATACGTGCTGTGATAGCATACGCAGACGTGATTTGTGTAAAGAAAAGGAAGTTTCGCTGACTCTCTCTCAGGAAATATTCCAACAGGCTTTCAACCTCCACTGAAAAAGGTGTGTTGTTAATTTTGTTAATGCTCCATACTTCCAGTGCAGGGGTCTGGTATGGATCCACACTGGGTAGGCGGGGAATCACTACAGAAGTGAGTCGTGGTATATTCCAGCGGTGAAGGAGCGGGTGAAAAGCGCTCAAAGGAACTTTTCACTGTCATCCCGTGTGGACCATTTGGTGTGTTGTGAAAAATGCCCACAATGGGAGCCAAATGGTCATGCGAGAGGCGTTTCGGAGCCAGGGTTCAGGCTCAGGAGCAGAGGCCAAGAGGGTCCACTCTGTATATTATGTGAGGGAAATATGGTCCACACATGGAGGCTTTTTGTAATGATTGAATACGTATGAATGGTGGAATATCATTTCCAGTGATTGGTGGTTTTGATCCTGAGGTTTGCAGGTAGTATGTTTAACCAAAGTCATATAAGAAAAGAACGAAAAACATAATAACTGTTTGAACTCGTAGCAACAATAAATAAGTAAAAAGAGAAAGCAAGTACACTGCCATATGTAGATGTGGAAGCAGTTACAGCCAGCATACAAACTATAGAAAATACTAAAAATGAAAATATAATGTAACCTATATATGTACTAATGAATGTCAAAATTTTATTTAGGAGGAGAAGGTGACCTGACTGGTTTCAGCCATTTCTCATGCACTCAGAGGAGTATCCAACCGGTAAAAGAGGAGCTGTAGCCTGCAGGGGAAGTGGCTGAGACCAGTGGAACTGGTAAGTATGGAGTCATTCAAGTACATATATAGCCAATAAAATAAAAAAATCAAGAAAGTAATGTCATAAATGGAGAATATCCTGTCCGCACATTAGTATTTCCCAGTAGGAAAGGGGACAGAGATAGGGTAACCCCTGGGTATTTCTTTTTATTTACCACATAAGAAGTATTAATTTCTAGGAATGCCCTTGTCTAGATAAGCTCAGAAATGTTTGTTGGACCATGTATAGACCCTTAATACGGAATGAGAAGGATTGAATGAATACTTCACATGACCTAAAAGCTTCTTTGTTTTTTTCCAGTACTAGAAAATTCTCCGTCAGGATAAGATTACTGGTAAACACTAATTTGGCAAATGGGAGGAACGAGAGAAGTGCAACATTACCCTTTGACAAAACCTGCTGAAGTTACGATTGGGCCTCTATGATGCTAAACCCTCTTCCTTTTTTTCCCAGCAGCAGTGGCCCCTGATGAACTTAATCAACAGAGATTTTGTTATGTAAATTGAAATGTGAAATACAAATATTGTACTCCCGCTCAGGAAGTACAAGGTATATTAGATACTCCTCAAAGACTAATGTTGCATTCCACTGTTCTAGATTCACGTCCATCACAGGTAGAGGAAATTATCTCACAGTACCGGGTTCCCTATGAACTTAGGATGGACAGGACACTGGATTGATGGCTGAGGTAGTCCCAGTAGTGACACAGCAAGCACAAGCTTTGAGGGTAGACCAAATATTTAAGAATCAATTCCCCATAGTGCCCAATCCAGTGGTCATTTTAATAAAATCCTCTGCACCTCTACATACTTATCTGTCACCAACCTCTATTCTGGTTTTCTTCACAGTTTCCTCTTCATCTTTTGCGTTCACACAGGGGAGTACAATACATGGACCCGATTCTCCCAAGGTTTCAGTGACAGCTTGAGTTTTTTCCCCCAAGCCCTACATGACTGTTTACAGTCCTTTCAGCCTGAGATGGGTCAGTGCTGATACAATATGTTGATGACTTGTTGTTTTACGCTGATTCATTTGAGTCGTCACTGGCAGATACGAAGCAGTTTCTGTTTCGTCTCTTCCAGACAGGACACAAGGTCTCAAGGGATAAACTACAGTTGTGTAGGACAAGGGTCAAATACCTGGGACGTAGTGCTGGTACATGATTTGACAGTTTATACACCACATGCCGTATTGGTCCTTCAAAGTTCTGCCCAAACCCGGTATGTCTCATCAGCACAATGGCACCAGTATATTACTGCAGTGTGCCTTGTAATGCACAAAGGGTGGAGGAAGGATGAGAATACTGGTGAAGGAAAATTTTGTATAGACACTGATATGCATGATGGTATGGAATATCTGAATTGGACCTTTACTACGAGACCAGACATAAGTGACAGCCCGTTGGTGAACGCAGACCTGATATTTTTTTCCTTTTTCCCTCTAGAGATGTTTTTTTTCCTTTTTTTTTTTTTGAGTTATGCTCATGGTACTCTACATTGCAAACACACAACAATTAAATTGAGATGCAAATTTGTGTTCCCTACAGTAAAAGGAGGTCTGGAAGGCGAAGGGGTATGGTTAGGAGTCCTCAGGACTCTGGAGAGATGGACAAGGTAAGCCAGTGGCCCCCAGGACATATCTCCCAAGCCTAGCTGAGGCGGCACATGGTCTGACTCACCTAGGGTAAGGAATATATGTGCAAATTGGTAAGAGCTTAATGGCGTGTACCAGGGTTCTCATCTCAGGCAAGCAGGAAAGCAATGACATGTCTTACTTGCATGAGGAAGAACATTTGGTAAGGTAGCACCGACGGAGCCATCCCATATCCCTCCTGCAGACGGACCTTTTCAGGTAATACAAATCAACTTTGTACAGTTAACACCCTGTAGGAATTTGAAATATGTATTGGTGTACACTGATGTTTTCTCAAACTGGGTAGAGGCATTTCCTGCTGCCACAAATACTGCTGTGTAAACCACAAAGAAAATTGTGCAGAAATTTGTTTGTAGATATGGTATCCCTAGGATTAGGAGCAAAGTGATAGTTTGAAACTGGACTATTGTGGTCATAGACACTGCCACTAGTGTTACGTAGCATCGGAACCACTCCCAGATACCCACTTAACGAATCACCCTCTTTGAAATTTTTGTTTTGCTTTTTTTTTTTTTTTTTTTGGAAGACAACCTCATGTCATGATCCACACCATGATCAGAAATACACCAATGAGGTGACAGTACACTACTTTATCGAGATGAGCCAGCATTTGAAAACTTGACAAAAGAACTTGAAACTGTTGATTCCTGGTATGCCAACTACTAACTGTCTTGATTGTGAACCAAGAGACTGTGTGATTGTTCTTACGCTCAGGTTGCCTAATAGACAGGTGGGAAGGACCGTACAAAGTTTTGTTGATAGCACAATCCCAGTGAAAGTAGCCAAGAGACTTGGGTCCACGAATTCCCATCACAGGAAAGTCGGTAGTCCGGATGGAACTCGTAAATGGAGTGAGATCGCAGAAGTATCACCCGAGAGTCTGTTCCGTGAAGACTGAGAGGCGGCACTGTTGAACACTACCTGAGCGTACTAAAGGATTACAGAAAGACCAGTCGTTGTAATGGATTTGCTATGGGCAAGATTTGTTTTGATCTAACTTTCTTTTTCCCGTTGACAAACATTTTTTTTTCAGGACATTCTATTTTTGTGAGGTTTTCATGAGGAGTCGAGTGTGGGACTGGAACTGGTTCTGGAGAAAGGAGTGATGTCTTTATAGGATACCAGGATAAGCCTATCACTTTGTTAAAGCCAGAGAAAATCAAAGGTCTAGTAGTTACAGAGTTCGGAGGTAACGTGATAGGCTATTGTCTGAGGAATACTATATTTTGTATTTATTGTGACCCTATAATTGAAGATGAGTGCATCCAGAGATGTCAGTTTAGCAATAAGAGAGCATTTGACAGACATCCCTTGAGTGATTACCACTCACTAGTGGGTAAGGTCTTAAACCAAACGGAATGTTGGATGTGCTCACAGGTACCTCTTAGACAAAATAATGTGCTCACAGGTACCTCTTAGACAAAATAATGTGCTCACAGGTACCTCTTAGACAAAATAATGTGCTCATAGGTACCTCTTAGACAAAATAGTGCTCACAGGTACCTCTTAGACAAAATAATAATAATACCACACTCCTTAGAGTTAGCTGAGGTACTTGAATTACATGGAGGGGGAGGACCGGTGGACAAGAAATATAAAATAACTAGACCCCCTAGTCTTAAGATCCACCAGTACCATAGATAAATCCCTGGTATATTTAAATCTCACCAATGTCAGGAAATCAGGAAATTGGGAGGTAATCAGGAACAATCAGACAATGGCTTATTCACACATAGCAGATAAAGAGCTCATTAATATATGTGGAAGAAAGGTTTATGAATGGCTCTCCCCGAACTCCGAAGGTTTATGTTATCTAGGAAGGACACTACTAATAACCCTTGTTCAATGATGAAACAGACCTAGCATACGATCCAGAAATGGAAACAATGTTCAGGGAGGGATGGAAATATATACCATGAAAATTTTATATGTCTCTTTCATGATTTGCTTTTGTTTTCTCCCTCTACCCAGCAAAACCTCTATCGAATCCGAACATCAGTGTACAAAGACGTAGGTACATGTATGTGTGCAATGTTCGTTCAAATCAGACATCATAGAACATAGCACTGTCCCAGCATACTCTATAGGTTGAATATTGTCCCACACACAACCAGTGGTCCCGTAACCGCCGAGTGCATATAGCGGATGTCCCGTCCTCCACCTTGTCTTCTCCAAGTATAGTCAATGTCTGATTTGCGAAATGAATACATACGTGTGTCTAGGTCACCGATTATGTGTTTGAAATATTTTTTTGTAATTATGTTTACAGTGATTCCCGACATACAGTAGCTGCCATTCACTCTGCATTAGAGAGCCACTGTCGCACCATAGCAGCTCATAGAGCTCCCACGCAGAGCTGGATTAAGACCATGGGGGGCCCGGGGTACTTAAGACTGTGGGCCCCTGATAAAGTGAAGGTAAATAAATTATATCAATATACAGGTGTCTATCTATCTATCTATCTATCTATCTATCTATCTATATCGGAAAACGGGTGGCACTCCTCAGGAATTTCCCAAATAACATAGGCAGCAGACGGCTGAAGTTGCATCAACATTTCAGGGCCTCTTTATTGGCGCCTTTCGTAAAGAGCGCCTGAAACGTTGATGCAACTTCAGCTGTCTGCTGCCTATGTTATTTGAGAAATTCCTGAGGAGTGCCACCCATTTTCTGCTGCTGTCCATAGTCCCTCACAGGTCATTGGGAGGGCACCCAGGTGCTATTTTTCTTATTGTAGAGTGCCGGTCAAAATGCGTTTCTATCTATATATCTATATATATCTATCAATATACACTGCTCAAAAAAATAAAGGGAACACTTAAACAACACAATGTAACTCCAAGTCAATCACACTTCTGTGAAATCAAACTGTCCACTTAGGAAGCAACACTGATTGACAATCAATTTCACATGCTGTTGTGCAAATGGAATAGACAACAGGTGGAAATTATACGCAATTAGCAAGACACCCCCAATAAAGGAATTGTTCTGCAGGTGGTGACCACAGACCACTTCTAAAGCTCCTATGCTGTCTGGCTGATGTTTTGGTTACTTTTGAAAGCTGGCGGTGCTTTCACTCTAGTGGTAGCATGAGACGGAGTCTACAACCCACACAAGTGGCTCAGGTAGTGCAGCTCATCCAGGATGGCACATCAATGGGAGCTGTGGCAAGAAGGTTTGCTGTGTCTGTCAGCGTAGTGGAGGCGCTACCAGGAAACAGGCCAGTACATCAGGAGATGTGGAGGAGGCCAACAACCCAGCAGCAGAACCGCTACCTCCGCCTTTGTGCAAGGAGGAACAGGAGGAGCACTGCCAGAGCCCTGCAAAATGACCTTCAGCAAGCCACAAATGTGCATGTGTCTACTCAAACGATCAGAAACAGACTCCATGAGGGTGGTATGAGGGCCCGACGTTCCCAGGTGGGGGTTGTGCTTACAGCCCAACACCGTGCAGGACGTTTGGCATTTGCCAGAGAACACCAAGATTGGCAAATTCGCCACTGGCGCCCTGTGCTCTTCACAGATGAAAGCAGGTTCTCACTGAGCACATGTGACAGACGTGACAGAGTCTGGAGACGCCAAGGAGAACGTGCCTGCAACATTCTCTAGCATGACCGAGTTGGCAGTGGGTCAGTAATGGTGTGGGGTGGCATTTCTTTGGGGGGGCCGCACAGCCCTCCATGTGCTCGCCAGAGGTAGCCTGACTGCATTAGGTACCGAGATGAGATCCTCAGACCCCTTGTGAGACCATATGCTGGTGCGGTTGGCCCTGGGTTCCTCCTAATGCAAGACAATGCTAGACCTCATGTGGCTGGAGTGTGTCAGCAGTGTCTGCAAGACGAAGGCATTGGTGCTATGGACTGGTCCGCCCGTTCCCCAGACCTGAATCCAATTGAGCACATCTGGGACATCATGTCTCGCTTCATCCACCAACGCCACGTTGCACCACAGACTGTCCAGGAGTTGGCGGATGCTTTAGTCCAGGTCTGGGAGGAGATCCCTCAGGAGACCATCCGCCACCTCATCAGGAGCATGCCTAGGCGTTGTAGGGAGGTCATACAGGCACGTGGAGGCCACACACTACTGAGCCTCATTTGACTTGTTTTAAGGACATTACAGCAAAGTTGGATCAGCCTGTAGTGTGTTTTTCCACTTTAATTTTGAGGGTGACTCCAAATCCAGACCTCCATGGGTTAATACATTTGATTTCCATTGATAATTTTTGTGTGATTTTGCTGTCAGCACATTCAACTATGTAAAGAACAAAGTATTTAATAAGAATATTTCATTCATTAAGATCTAGGATGTGTTATTTTAGTGTTCCCTTTATTTTTTTGAGCAGTGTATATATATATATATATATATATATATGTAAATAGACACACAGACACACATATATGTCTATAGATACACATAGAGACAATGATGCGGCACTCCAGATAGATCAGACAGGCAGCAGCTTAGTAATACCTGCTGTTCTATATATATATATATATATATATATATATATATTTATACATATACACACACCCACACACATATACACATATACAAATGCAGCCTTACTTTTTATACAGCCAGCCTTACTCAGCTGGCGACACAGCCTCCCTAAGCAGCACACGGACACATACCACGCTGCTAGGGATTTCCTCCTTCCCTGCAGCCTGCCCCTGAAGCCTGCGTGCCCAGCCAATGACTGAGTGGCAGGCTGCTTCATTCATACAGTAATGGACAGCTGATCTGTCGCTCAGCTCAGCTGTCCTATCTGTGTTGCCGCCGCTGCAGTAGGGACAGGAGCGCAGCACCGCAAATCGTATTGGAAGAGAGATCCGATCTGTGGTGTGCCAGGGGGCCCTTTTGGAAAGGGGGTCTGGGGTACGTAACCCCAGGGCCACCCCCCCCCCCCCCCCTTAATCCGGTTCTGCTCCCGCTGAGCGATGCCTTTGCACTTCTTCAGGGGGGGGGGCGGCACTGACATGCGGGGCGGACTAGCCCTGTGCTGGCCGTCCCCGGCATGTCAGTGTGAATGATCGTAGCTGTGCTAAATTTAGCACAGCTACAATCAACTCAGAATGAGGGCCTAAAGCCTGTTGAGGCTTGTGATGCTTAACGTACTGCAAACATTATGAAAGGTAGGAGAGTATTCCCGTCTTTTTTTTTTTTATGGCCACCTCCCATTTGCTTTAAAGTATGGTTAAACTAAGCCACCAGCCCATCCATTTGTGGGTGTCAATTCTGACATGAGAGGCGTGCTCTGGTCAGTTAAAATTTCTTTTGGAATCCTCAACCTCATATTACAAAGAAGTAACTCCTTAGCTATACTACTTGACTTGCTATTACGCAATGGAATAGATTCTGAATAGCATGTAACATTCTCAGGTTTTACCAAAACATATTGATGCCCTCAAGCTGAATTTTTTCAATGGACGCAACAGGTCCATGCCTATTCGTTCAACGGAAACTTGAACCACTGGAATAGGAATCAGGTGGGCCCTGTAATCAGGTTTTGAAGATTTTTTTCTGACATACTGGGCAGGTTATTATACCTTTATAAGGTACTGCCATATGTATTCCTGGCCAGTAGAACCTTAGTAATGCTCTTTTCTTCACCCACAAAGATGTCCCCAACAAAAATGTTTGTGTGCAGCTTTGAAAACTAAAGGAATGTGTACCTGCGGTATCAACAGTTGATCAAAATGTTTCCCTTGAACAACCATTGCTCTATACAACAAATTCCCCTTAAAAAAATATGGTATACCTGTTAGCTGTCACTACACCATTCACTTTAATAGGGTATCATTATTAAATTGATCCCTAGCAAATTCCTGCAATGAAACTAGTCTTGGAATTGGGGACCAGTTCTCAGTTTCTTCTTGTGGCAGCAAAGTTTCCAAAACAATAAACCAGGGCAATGTTTGCTTCTCCTGTTTTCTTGGGCAAGACTTGGGATGAGTAGTGGTCATGGACCTGTATCCAGAATCCATAAATGATGGCTCTGTTGACTCTCTTCCCAAAATCAAGTGAGAGTGGAGAGTTTCCTTTAAGATTGGAAGTTCAGCCAGTATCAGCAATAACCTCCTGGAATAGGAGAAAGTCTCACTACAGGATAAGGGAGTATGGTAGCTTTGGGGCTATGGCTGCCAGTACCTCTGACTTTTTAGATAAAGCGGTAAGTAAACCTGCTCATGCTCCTCTGCAGTTCCATGAAGGCATACAGTAGCACTTTTATCTTAGACAACCTTGCCAATTCTTCTTTTGGAACAAGACAGCTGGAGACTGTTAGCATGCTCCCAGATTCCAAAAGGGCAAACATAGCCTGTTGGTTTATTAAAACAGTTACCCCAAACAGCAATGAATCCCTGAAGAGGGGGACATGGTGCAACAGAGACCCAGCCAAGCAACTGTACAGTCCATGGGTTCCTGATGGCTTGAGCAATCAGCATAGAAATGCCTGGGTCTGTCACAATCAAAGAGACTTTGCCTATTGGCTCTGCTGTTGGCAGTGTCAACTTTTATCTGTACAACCGCTTTGGACTTCCGTCTGGAGCCTTAGACATGTGTTTCAGTGCCGAATATAGGACTATTGCTGTAGGCATGTAGGGGCTGGGGGCGCATCATGCCCGAGTCCAAAATACAATTGCGTTGGTGGGGGGGGGAGTGCAGGCAACATGCCTGAGTCCTCAAGTGAATATATGTAAGAAGTTATCACGGGAAGGGGGGGGGGGGACGGGTAGGGGGGGAGGGGCAGCAGGATTGTAGAGACAGCATTTTATCATCATCAGCGTATGGTGCCGCCCTCTAGTGGCCAGCGCTCATAGGCAGCTGCCTAAAGCTGCCTAGTGGTAGCGCCGGCCCTGCATGTAAACATTGTGGCAGTTCTCTCAAAGGCTAAGAGATGTGCATTAACATCGTCTGAGAAGGTCATTTTCTGCAAGATAGTTGGTCCAGACACCCTATATCCCTGCGTTTCTTGACTCAGCTCTACAAATAAGTGCTTAGTATTTTCTACTTGGACCTCTGTAACCTGCAGCATCTGGGCCTGTTTCACCTGCTGCACAGTGCACAGTGGCCACTTTTACCAAAGCCCATTGGAAATAGAGATGGCTACTGACTCACTGTCTCAACACAGTGACTGGAATCATCAGGAAGTGTGAATGATTCATTTGAGTCACTCACTGTGTAATGAGTCGAGACAGCTGCAGCCTCTCTCAGCCAGAGGGAGGAAACTCAGTGTGTCCTTCAGTCAGTGTCTTCTCCTGAGTGTCTTTAGCTGTGATTGGCCAGAGGCTATACCAGGTGACACCCAGTGGGAGGGGGGAGGGAGCAGTCACGACTCACCAGTCAGTGAGTGCTGTGTTGCTGTGCCTGAGTCATGTCATGAATCATGATTCATCCTGAGTCTGCCAGTGAGTTGAGACAGTTGTACACCGTGTAGACTCATGCTGCATTCAGACTGCAAATGCCGAATCCTACCCGGTAAGACAAACGTGTACTTACCGGGTGGGATCCGGCATTTGCACTCCGCTGCTGGCTTTCCGACCCGGCAATATACCGGGTCGGTTGCCATAACAACGGAGCGCGCAGCAGCAGCAGGGGCGGGGGTGAAGGCGGCGTCGGGAGATGAGCTCATCTCCAGCGCCGCCTCTCCCTATCTTGTGAATGGGAACCGTGTCGCATCGACACGGCTCCCATTCACACCGCACCTGACCCGGTAATCAACCCGGGTAAAACCCTTCTTTTTTACCGGGTTGATTTACCGGGTCAGGCGACCCGCTAAATCGGCCAGTGTGCTTTCACATCGCACACTGACCCGGTTCGACACGGCAATATGCCGTGTCGGTACCGGGTTATTTGTGCTATGTGAAAGGGGTTTCAGTGACTCAGTGAATGGATCTGATTCATGCAACATAAACCTGCAGGAGGTGGAGCCCCTGTGGTACAGTGTTCTTAACTCACTGTTCCTGCTCAATGTGATTGTGGGTGGCAAACTCCCTGGAGGCTAGATAGTGGATAATATAATAAATACAAGCCCACCTAAAATCATCCAATTAGCAAAGTATGCAAAATAAAAAATAAAATTTTTATTTGGTTTAGTTACAGACTGAATGATGTGTTTCATGGCTGTTAAGCTTTCTCTCCTCAGCCAGAAGTAATGTGCATATTCTGTAACTAGTATGCAATAAGTGGTTATTAATAATATATCAACATAACAGTGAATCTATGTTAATATATTATGAACAATCAGTGAATAAGCAGCTGCCTCCCCCAGATACACTGCACAATCACTGCAGCTGAATAACTCCATGAGTCCAGCACTGATCTGCCAGCACTCGCAACTCACTGATTCATGTGCAGTCTCTGCAATACATTCCACTACAAATGAGTCATGACTCATGTGCAAAGACACTGACTCGAGACACTTCACTGAACTGAGTCATGTGTCTCAACTCAGTTCAGTGAATCACTTTGCCCATGACTAACTGGAAAACACACTTTTTCCTTAACAAAATATTCAGCTAGTGAAATAAGGGAGAGCATCAACAGTCTATTGTAATTTAATAGTACACATTTAATGACATTAATTAAAAACAATTGATTAAAAAATAAGAATTTACTTACCGATAATTCTATTTCTCGTAGTCCGTAGTGGATGCTGGGGACTCCATAAGGACCATGGGGAATAGCGGCTCCGCAGGAGACTGGGCACAAAAGTAAAGCTTTAGAACTACCTGGTGTGCACTGGCTCCTCCCCCTATGACCCTCCTCCAAGCCTCAGTTAGGATACTGTGCCCGGACGAGCGTACACAATAAGGAAGGATTTTGAATCCCGGGTAAGACTCATACCAGCCACACCAATCACACCATATAACTTGTGATCTAAACCCAGTTAACAGCATGATAACAGAGGAGCCTCTAGAAAAGATGGCTCACTACAGCAATAACCCGATTTTTTTGGTAACAATAACTATGTACCAGTATTGCAGACAATCCGCACTTCGGATGGGCGCCCAGCATCCACTACGGACTACGAGAAATAGAATTATCGGTAAGTAAATTCTTATTTTCTCTGACGTCCTAGTGGATGCTGGGGACTCCGTAAGGACCATGGGGATTATACCAAAGCTCCCAAACGGGCGGGAGAGTGCGGATGACTCTGCAGCACCAAATGAGAGAACTCCAGGTCCTCCTCAGCCAGGGTATCAAATTTGTAGAATTTTACAAACGTATTTGCTCCTGACCAAGTAGCTGCTCGGCAAAGTTGTAAAGCCGAGACCCCTCGGGCAGCCGCCCAAGATGAGCCCACCTTCCTTGTGGAATGGGCTTTTACAGATTTTGTCTGTGGCAGGCCTGCCACAGAATGTGCAAGCTGAATTGTACTACAAATCCAACGAGCAATAGTCTGCTTAGAAGCAGGAGCACCCAGCTTGTTGGGTGCATACAGAATAAACAACGAGTCAGATTTTCTGACTCCAGCCGTCCTGGAAACCTATATTTCCAGGGCCCTGACAACGTCTAGCAACTTGGAGTCCTCCAAGTTCCTAGTAGCCGCAGGCACCACAATAGGTTGATTCAGGTGAAACGCTGAAAACCACCTTAGGGAGAAACTGAGGACAAGTCCTCAATTCCGCCCTGTCCGAATGGAAAATCAGATGAGGGCTTTTACAGGATAAAGCCGCCAATTCTGACACGCACCTGGCCCAGGCCAGGGCCAACAGCATGACCACTTTCCATGTGAGATATTTTAACTCCGCATATTTAAGTGGTTCAAACCAATGTGACTTTTGGAACCCAAAAACTACATTTAGATCCCAAGGTGCCACTGGAGGCACAAAAGGAGGCTGTATATACAGTACCCCTTTCACAAACGTCTGAACTTCAGGGACTGAAGCTAGTTCTTTTTGGAAGAAAATTGACAGGGCCGAAATTTGAACCTTAATGGACCCCCATTTCAGGCCCATAGACACTCCTGTTTGCAGGAAATGTAGGAATCGACCTAGTTGAAAATTCCTCCGTCGGGGCCTTACTGGCCTCGCACCACGCAACATATTTTCGCCAAATGCGGTGATAATGTTTTGCGGTTATATCTTTCCTGGCTTTGATCAGGATAGGAATGACTTCATCCGGAATGCCATTCTCCTTCAGGATCCGGCGTTCAACCGCCATGCCGTCAAACGCAGTCGCGGTAAGTCTTGGAACAGACAGGGTCCTTGCTGGAGCAGGTCCCTTCTTAGAGGTAGAGGCCACGGATCCTTCCGTGAGCATCTCTTGAAGTTCCGGTTACCAAGTCCTTTTTGGCCAATCCGGAGCCCGAATATAGTGCTTACTCCTCTCCATCTTATAATTCTCAGTACCTTGGGTATGAGAGGCAGAGGAGGGAACACATACACTGACTGGTACACCCACTGTGTTACCAGAGCGTCTACAGCTATTGCCGGAGGGTCCCTTGACCCGGCGCAATACTTGTCGAGTTTTATAAACATGTGGAAGACTTCTGGGTGAAGTCCCCACTTGCTGACAGTGCTATCACATGATTTTCCGCCCAGCGAAGAATCCTTGCAGCTTCTGCCATTGCCCTCCTGCTTCTTGTGTCACCCTGTCTGTTTACGTGGGTGACTGCCGTGATGTTGTCCGAATGGATCAACTCCGGGTGACCTTGAAGCAGAGGTCTTGCTGAGCTTAGAGCATTGTAAATGGCCCTTAGCTTCAGGATATTTATGTGAAGTGATGTCTCCAGGCTTGACCATAAGCTCTGGAAATTCCTTCCCTGTGTGACTGCTCCCCAGCCTCGCAGGCTGGCATCCGTGGTCACCAGGACCCAGTCCTGAATGTCGAATCTGCGGCCCTCTAGAAGATGAGCACTCTGCAACCACCACAGGAGAGACACCCTTGTGCTTGGTGACAGGGTTATCCGCTGATGCATCTGAAGATGCGACCCGGACCATTTGTCCAGCAGGTCCCACTGGAAAGTTCTTGCGTGGAATCTGCCGAATGGGATTGCTTCGTAGGAAGCCACCATTTTTCCCAGAACCCTTTCATTGATGTACTGAGACTTGGCTCGGTTATAGGAGGTTCCCGACTAGCTCGGATAACTCCCTGACTTTCTCCTCCGGGAGAAACACCTTTTTCTGGACTGTGTCCAGGATCATCCCTAGGAACAGACGACGAGTCGTCGGAATCAGCTGCGATTTTGGAATATTGAGAATCCAATCGTGCTGCCGCAACACTACCTGAGATAGTGCTACACCGACCTCCAACTGTTCCCTGGATCTTACCCTTATCAGGGAATCGTCCAAGTAAGGGATAACTAAAATTCCCTTCCTTCGAAGGAGTATCATCATTTCGGCCATTACCTTGGTAAAGACCCGGGGTGCCGTGGACCATCCATACGGCAGCGTCTGAAACTGATAGTGACAGTTCTGTACCATAAACCTGAGGTACACTTGGTGAGAAGGGTAAATTGGGACATGAAGGTAAGCATCCTTGATGTCCCGAGACATCATGTAGTCCCCTTCTTCCAGGTTCGCAATCACTGCTCTGAGTGACTCAATCTTGAATTTGAACCTCCGTATGTAAGTGTTCAAGATTTTAGATTTAGAATCGGTCTCACCGAGCCGTCCGGCTTCGGTACCACAACAGTGTGGAATAATACCCTGTTCCCTGTTGCAGGAGGGGTACCTTGATTATCACCTGCTGGGAATACAGCTTGTGAATGGCTTCCAAAACTGCCTCCCTGTCAGAAGGAGACATCGGTAAAGCCGACTTTAGGAAACGGCGAGGGGGAGACGTCTCGAATTCCAATTTGTACCCCTGAGATATCACCTGAAGGATCCAGGGGTCTACTTGCGAGTGAGCCCACTGCGCGCTGAAATTCATTGAGACGGGCCCCCACGGTGCCTGATTCTGCTTGTAAAGCCCCAGCGTCATACTGAGGGCTTGGCAGAGGCGGGAGAGGGCTTCTGTTCCTGGGAACTGGCTGATTTCTGCAGCCTTTTTCCTCTCCCTCTGTCACGGGGCAGAAATGAGGAACCTTTTGCCCGCTTGCCCACGAAAAGACTGCGCCTGATAATACGGCGTCTTCTTATGTTGAGAGGCGACCTGGGGTACAAACGTGGATTTCCCAGCTGTTGCCGTGGCCACCAGGTCTGAAAGACTGACCCCAAATAACTCCTCCCCTTAATAAGGCAATACTTCCAAATGCCGTTTGGAATCCGCATCACCTGACCACTGTCGTGTCCATAACCCTCTACTGGCAGAAATGGACAACGCACTTAGACTTTATGCCAGTCGGCAAATATTCCGCTGTGCATCACGCATATATAGAAATGCATCTTTTAAATGCTCTATAGGCAATAATATACTGTCCCTATCTAGGGTATCAATATTTTTTGTCAGGGAATCCGACCACGCCAACCCAGCACTGCACATCCAGGCTGAGGCGATTGCTGGTCGCAGTATAACACCAGTATGTGTGTAAATACATTTTAGGATACCCTCCTGCTTTCTATCAGCAGGATCCTTAAGGGCGGCCATCTCAGGAGAGGGTAGAGCCCTTGTTCTTACAAGCGTGTGAGCGCTTTATCCACCCTAGGGGGTGTTTCCCAACGCACCCTAACCTCTGGCGGGAAAGGATATAATGCCAATAACATTTTAGAAATTATCAGTTGTTATCGGGGGAAACCCACGCATCATCACACACCTCATTTAATTTCTCAGATTCAGGAAAACTACAGGTAGTTTTTCCTCACCGAACATAATACCCCTTTTTGGTGGTACTCGTATTATCAGAAATGTGTAAAACATTTTTCATTGCCTCAATCATGTAACGTGTGGCCCTACTGGAAGTCACATTTGTCTCTTCACCGTCGACACTGGAGTCAGTATCCGTGTCGGCGTCTATATCTGCCATCTGAGGTAATGGGCGCTTTAGAGCCCCTGACGGCCTATGAGACGTCTGGACAGGCACAAGCTGAGTAGCCGGCTGTCTCATGTCAACCACTGTCTTTTATACAGAGCTGACACTGTCACGTAATTCCTTCCAACAGTTCATCCACTCAGGTGTCGACCCCCTAGGGGGTGACATCACTATTACAGGCAATCTGCTCCGTCTCCACATCATTTTTCTCCTCATACATGTCGACACAAACGTACCGACACACAGCACACACACAGGGAATGCTCTGATAGAGGACAGGACCCCACTAGCCCTTTGGGGAGACAGAGGGAGAGTTTGCCAGCACACACCAGAGCGCTATATATATACAGGGATAACCTTATATAAGTGTTTTTCCCTTTATAGCTGCTGTATTTTTAATACTGCGCGTAATTAGTGCCCCCCTCTCTTTTTTAACCCTTTCTGTAGTGTAGTGACTGCAGGGGAGAGCCAGGGGAGCTTCCCTCCAACGGAGCTGTGAGGGAAAATGGCGCCAGTGTGCTGAGGAGATAGGCTCCGCCCCCTTCTCGGCGGCCTTATCTCCCGTTTTTACGTGTATTCTGGCAGGGGTTAAATTCATCCATATAGCCCAGGAGCTATATGTGATGCATTTTTTGCCATCCAAGGTGTTTTTATTGCGTCTCAGGGCGCCCCCCCCCCAGCGCCCTGCACCCTCAGTGACCGGAGTGTGAAGTGTGCTGAGAGCAATGGCGCACAGCTGCAGTGCTGTGCGCTACCTTGTTGAAGACAGGACGTCTTCTGCCGCCGATTTTCCGGACCTCTTCTGTCTTCTGGCTCTGTAAGGGGGCCGGCGGCGCGGCTCTGGGACCTATCCATGGCTGGGCCTGTGATCGGTCCCTCTGGAGCTAATGTCCAGTAGCCTAAGAAGCCCAATCCACTCTGCACGCAGGTGAGTTCGCTTCTTCTCCCCTTAGTCCCTCGGTGCAGTGAGCCTGTTGCCAGCAGGTCTCACTGAACATAAAAAACCTAAAACTAAACTTTTCACTAAGCAGCTCAGGAGAGCCCCTAGTGTGCACCCTTCTCGTTCGGGCACAGAGATCTAACTGAGGCTTGGAGGAGGGTCATAGGGGGAGGAGCCAGTGCACACCAGGTAGTTCTAAAGCTTTACTTTTGTGCCCAGTCTCCTGCGGAGCCGCTATTCCCCATGGTCCTTACGGAGTCCCCAGCATCCACTAGGACGTCAGAGAAACAATGGATAATGTACACTGGCCCTCAATCCGAGTTGGCTAGTTTTAGCAGCCGTGCAAACGCTATGCCGCCGCCCACTGGGGAGTGTATTTAGCTTAGCAAAAGTGCGAAAGCATGTGCAGCCGAGCTTTGCAAAAACAGTTTGTGCAGTTTCTGAGTAGCTGTGGACCTATTCAGCGCTTGCAATCACTTCAGCCTATTCTTGTCCGGATTTGATGTCATACACCCGCTCAGCGAACGCCCAGCCACGCCTGCGTTTTTCCAGACACGCCTGCATTTTTGCAAACACTCCGTGAAAACGGTCAGTTGACACCCAGAAATGTCCCCATCCTGTCAATCTTCTTGCGGCCGTCAGTGCGACTGAAAACTTCACTAGATCCTGTGCACAACCACAACGGGCTTTGTACCCGTACGTCACGCATGCGCATTGCGGGGCATACGCATGCGCAGAAATGCCAATTTGTAGCCTCATCGCTGCGCTGCAAACAACTGCAGCTAGCGATCAACTCGGAATGACCCCCAATGTCTCCTTAGTAAAGAGATACTGAATAGAATAGAGGCTATTATTATAGCAGATGATTAAAAAGTCTATACAGCACAGTTCCTGTTTGAACTTAAGTGGCAATAATGTGTTTGATCACATATACAGGTTTCCAACCGGTACCATAGAAGCTTTATGTGCAACTTGCACTAGATGTTATAAAGTGTCACTTGGACAAAAGCGCTGGGAGCCATAGGTAGACCATGCTATGCTACCACCTCCCCGCTACCGCATTGTGCTCACCAGCTGGATGTGCAATCTTCCGATTCCAAGCAAGGTAATGGGTATGTTGTACGGGAGCGGCGGTGTCAGTTGTTAGCCGGGGAGGGAGGGTGCGGCTTCTGGTTTGGCAGACATGATGCGGAGTCCAATAAACATTGTACAGGTAGGCAGATCAAGTTTGCAGGTGGGCAATGATGTACTGTACCGGTGGCATAAAGACTGTAAGCGATATAAGGAGACCCCTAGCACTATTGTCCAGGTGACACTTTATAACATCTAGTGCAAGTTGCACATAAAGGGGGTCATTCCGAGTTGATCGCTCGCTAGCTAGCTTTAGCAGCCGTGCAAACGCTATGCTGCCGCCCACTGGGGAGTGTACTTTAGCTTAGCAAAAGTGCGAACGCTTGTGCAGCCGAGCTCTGCAAAAAAAGTTTGTGCAGTTTCAGAGTAGCTCTGAACCTACTCAGCGCTTGCGATCACTTCAGCCTATTTGTGTCCGGGTTTGACGTCATACACCCGCCCAGCGAACGCCCGGCAACGCCTGCGTTTTTTCAGACACTCCTGCGTTTCTGCAAACACTCCCTGAAAACGGTCCGTTAACACCCAGAAATGCCCCCTTCCTGTCAATCTGCTTGCGGCCATCGGTGCGAAGGAAAACTTTGCTACAACCTGTGCACAACCACAATGGGCTTTGTACCCATACGATGCGCGTGCGCATTGCGGCCCATATGCATGCAGAGAAATGCCATTTTTTTCCCCTGATCGCTGCGCTGCGAAAATAGTCAGCGAGCGATCAACTCGGAATGACCCCCAAAGCTTCTATGGTACCAGTTGGAAACCTGTATATGTGATCAAACACATTATTGCCACTTAAGTTCAAACAGGAACTGTGCTGAAGTCTACCTTGTGTTTACAAAGAATATCCACAGTGAGACAGAATTATAAAATATCAATTTATTTATATGTGTTAAAAATGAAAATAAATAAAAAAATATATAATAGGATTCTAAAAGCCTTATAGGTCAAAAAGGTAAATGTTACTATATGTAGCTTATACTACTAATCAACTCTTTACCCCCTAGTACCGGTACACATGACTGACAAACAACATACAGACAAACATGTACTTGGATTACCCGTGGGCACACTATTTTTAGCGTTTCACCCCACTGGTATATATTTTATTACCAGTCTCTATCCAAAAAAGAGACAAGGATTTGCTACTGTCCTTAATTAATAGACAGAATGAGCAATTTTAGTAAAGGCTGTTAATAAATAGTCTCTGTGTGCCACTGAGAGTCAGGGTTAATATGGTTAGTGCGGTCAATGGTCCCAATACTTATTGGAAAGACTGCTGGTTAATTATCCTTTATATTTCGCAGTACTTTCCTATATAACCACAAATGCTGGTCTGGGGTGTTATCCCCACCCTACCATCAAAATATCTCTCATAAAAAGTCATTTCTTTACAAAACCAGTAGAACCACAACGTCAGAAGAATGCAGGTTTCTTCCGGTGTGGGGGGTATACAGCTTGCAAGAAAACGAGACAAAATTCAGTGAAGTCCATAAAGGAAGTGACCTCCTTCTCCAATAAAAAAGTAATCAGAGTGAAAGGAAGAATCAGCTGTTATACAACAGGAGTAATATATATGCTCTGGTGCCCATGCGGCCTACAATATGTAGGAAAGACAAAGAGGAAGCTACATATTCGAATACAGGAACATCTCTGTAATATTAAGAAGGGACGGGACGATCACAGCATACCATTACATTTTAAAGAGATGCACAATTCAGATCCTAGTCTTCTGCAGTTTATAGGACTAAAACAAGTTATACGACCGTGGAGAGGAGGGAATCTGGAAAACATTCTTGCCAGAGAAGAAACTAAAATTATATACGACCTGGGCACGCTTACCCCAAAAGGTCTGAACATAGATCTGGAGATCCTCCCCTTTTTGAAATAAACAAACTAACTAAAATTCAAAATAATAGTATAAAAATGGGGGATTGGTTATATAAATAAATAAAAAAGATATATATTACCCCAAATAAAATCCATATGCAGTTCCCTGAATAAGTGGTGTTAATAATATCCTCTACAGACTTTTATATAAATCTATATGAGCATGATAGCTATATAAAGAAAGACAAAACAAAATAATAGGATATACAAGCTTAGGTATTACCAGCATCCCTAGGGTAAAGGACACTCATTTCATTCACAGGATAAAGGATATAGGGGTATATGCAATTAGCGGCGAATCGCGGCAAATTATCGGCCGTTTTTCAATTCGACACAATTCGACAGTCTAATTTCGGCAAGTGGGTGCCGAAATTGACCATATGCAATAAAAAACGGATTCGACAGTCCCGCTGCCGAAAAACGGCCGATTTGACGGATTTGTTCCGTTTTTTTAAAAACGTGTAAAAACTGGAAAAAAATGGCGTGGGGTCCCCCCTCCAAAGCATAACCAGCCTCGGGCTCTTCGAGCTGGTCCTGGTTCTAAAAATCCGGGGGGGAAATGGACAGGGGATCCCCCGTATTTTTAAAACCAGCATCGGGCTCTGCGCCTGGTGCTGGTGCAAAAAATACGGGGGACAAAAAGAGTAGGGGCCCCCGTATTTTTTACACCAGCATCGGGCTCCACTAGCTGGACAGATGCCACAGCCGGGGGTCACTTTAATACAGTGCCCTGCGGCCGTGGCATTAAATATCCAACTAGTCACCCCTGGCCGGGGTACCCTGGGGGAGTGGGGACCCCTTCAATCAAGGGGTCCCCCCCCCAGCCACCCAAGGGCCAGGGGTGAAGCCCGAGGCTGTCCCCCCATCCAAGGGCTGCGGATGGGAGGCTGATAGCCTTGAGAAAATGTAAAGAGTATTGTGTTTTTCCTGTAGTACTACAAGTCCCAGCAAGCCTCCCCCGCAAGCTGGTAGTTGGAGAACCACAAGTACCAGCATGCTGGAGAAAAACGGGCCCACTGGTACCTGTAGTTCTACTGGAAAAAAAATACCCAAATAAAAACAGGAGACACACACCTTGACAGTAAAACTTTATTGCACACCTGCCGACACACACATACTTACCTATGTTGACCCGCCGACTGCCACGTCTCCTGATCCGACGATCCGGGGTACCTGTGAATCAAATTATACTCACCTCAATCCAGTGTCCAGATATAAATCCACGTACTTGGCAAAAAAACAAACCGCATTTACCCGAACCAGCGGACTGAAAGGGGTCCCATGTTTACACATCAGACCCCTTTCCCCGAATGCCGGGACACCACGTGACTGCTGTCACCGAGGTCCCTTCAGCCAATCAGCGAGTGCAACGTCCTGGCACTCTGCTGATTGGCTGGACGTCTGAGCTGTCAGACAGCGCCTCGCAAAGCCTCTCCATTATACTCAATGGTGGGAACTTTGCGTCAGCGGTGAGGTCACCCGCGGTCAGCGGCTGACCGCGGGTAACCCCACTGCTACCCGCAAAGTTCCCACCATTGAAAGCAATGGAGAGGCTTTGCGATGCACTGTCTGAGGTCACACGCGCATACAGCCAATCAGGTGATATTTAATGCCACTGCCGCAGGGCAGTGAGGGCACTGTATAAAAGTGACCCCCGGCTGTGGCATTATCTGTCCAGCTAGTGGAGCCCGATGCTGGTGTAAAAAATACGGGGGACCCCTACTCTTTTTGTCCCCCGTATTTTTTGCACCAGCACCAGGCGCAGAGCCCGATGCTGGTTTTAAAAATACGGGGGATCCCCTGTCCATTTTCCCCCCGGATTTTTAGAACCAGGACCAGCTCGAAGAGCCCGAGGCTGGTTATGCTTTGGAGGGGGGACCCCACGCCATTTTTTTCCGGGATTTTACCATTCCATCTAAAAAATAAAATATAAAAATAAATAAAAATATTTTAAAAAATATATAAATAATACTTGTGCCTCCCAAAAAGACAAACCAAGTACCTAATCCCTTCTAATATAAATATATATGCTATTACCAATAAAAAAAAACACCAAAAATACATGTTTTAAATTTTTTTTATTAGTTTCACCCACCAAAGTGTGGCGGATTGAAAATGACGAATTTACTGTCTAAAAGCACTGTTGTCGAATTTCCAAACTTCAACTTTTGTCGAATTGCCGCATTTGTACCATTGCAGAAAAGTCGAATTTGACAAACGTCGAATTTCAATAAGTCGAATTTGGAAAGTCCGTTTTTTTGACGGAAAGTACTGTATTGCATTGTCGATTTTTTTTTGGGGCGAAAGAGTCCCGTTTTTCGACAATTTCGGGAATTCGACCGCAATTGCATATACCCCATAGATTTTAATATATTATATAAATAAATTATTCTCCAAGGAAGTTTGTTTTTATGTAGTCTAATGGGGGTCATTCCGAGTTGTTCGCTCGCAAGCGGATTTTAGCAGATTTGCTCATGCTAAGCCGCCGCCTACTGGGAGTGAATCTTAGCATCTTAAAATTGCGAACGATGTATTCGCAATATTGCGATTACACACCTCGAAGCAGTTTCTGAGTAGCTTCAGACTTACTCGGCTTCTGCGATCAGTTCAGTGCTTGTCGTTCCTGGTTTGACGTCACAAACACACCCAGCGTTCGCCCAGACACTCCCCCGTTTCTCCGGCCACTCCTGCGCTTTTTCCGGAAACGGTAGCGTTTTTTCCCACACGCCCATAAAACGGCCTGTTTCCGCCCAGTAACACCCATTTCCTGTCAATCACATTACGATCGCCAGAACGAAGAAAAAGCCGTGAGTAAAATTCCTAAGTGCATAGCAAATTTACTTGGCGCAGTCGCAGTGCGGACATTGCGCATGCGCATTAAGCGGAAAATCGCTGCGATGCGAAGATTTTTACCGGGCGAACAACTCGGAATGACCCCCAATGTCTGATGTTTTTTGTTTTTTGTGAAACATGTTTTAAATGATGTAATATGCAGTACTTCAAGTATAACATAAAAAGAGCAAAAGTGCTACTAGAACCATGTTTGTGAAGGGCGGAAGTGGAAAACCCAGGCCGCAGAGGATAAGAGGAGTGGAATACTGTAGATCGATTATGCAGCCATCCTGAGGAAGCCTTTGACAAGCGAAACGCGTTGATTGCGGAGTAATCGATCCTTCTCCTGTGAACGCATGGACGAGGACACGGAGAAACGGAAGTCTGCCGGCAGACTACAGCTCATTCCACCACACTACCAACAGGTCTCCCCGTGGAAGAACAAGCAGCATTGGACACACTCCACTGCATCACCAATGGGCTTTTCATTGTAGAAGCAGCGGCTCTGAGGTAGGCGGGAATAACACCCCAGACCAGCATTTGTGGTTATATAGGAAAGTACTGCGAAATATAAAAGGACAATTAACCAGCAGTCTTTCCAATAAGTATTGGGACCATTGACCGCACTAACCATATTAACCCTGACTCTCAGTGGCACACAGAGACTATTTATTAACAGCCTTTACTAAAATTGCTCATTCTGACTATTAATTAAGGACAATAGCAAATCCTTGTCTCTTTTTTGGATAGAGACTGGTAATAAAATATATACCAGTGGGGTAAAACGCTAAAAATAGTGTGCCCACGGGTAATCCAAATACATGTTTGTCTGTATGTTGTTTGTCAGTCATGTGTACCGGTACTAGGGGGTAAAGAGTTGATTAGTAGTATAAGCTACATATAGTAACATTTACCTTTTTGACCTATAAGGCTTTTAGAATCCTATTATATATATTTTTTATTTATTTTCATTTTTAACACATATAAATAAATTGATATTTTATAATTCTGTCTCACTGTGGATATTCTTTGTAAACACAAGGTAGAATTCATACATTCACGCTAGGTGTGCGCTAAGACACTTATCTACTTCATCTACTACACCACAAGTGGGATTCGGTAGTATTCCCACATAGTGTCACGAGCAGCAACCAGCTAGAAGGGGGCTGTGTATAAGCAGTGCCGTTTCTAGCGGCGGGCGAGCCGTGCAACCGCACGGGGCGCCCACCGCGGCACTTTGTGACTCCTTATCTCCTCTCCTCCCTCTTCCCGAGCGCTCCTGCTCGGGGGGTGGAGTTTCGCGGAATAACGCGTTTGCGTCGAGACGTCACAAACGCATCATTCCGCGAAGCCCCGCCCCCCCGAGTAGGAGCGCTCGGGGAGAGGGAGGAGAGGAGATAAGCCTGGAAGGAGGAGGCGGCCGGCGTGAGGGACGTGAGCCGGCGGGACCCGAAGAGCGGGAAGATGTAAGTATTATCTCTCTCTCTCTCTCCACCTTCCTTCCCCCCCCCCACTTGACACCTGCTGCCGCACTGTGTAAAATGGGGATACCTGCCTGCCGCACTGTGTAAAATGGGGATACCTGCCTGCCGCACTGTGTAAAATGGGGATACCTGCCTGCCACACTGTGTAAAATGTAGAGATGTGCACTTGAAATTTTTCGGGTTTTGTGTTTTGGTTTTGGGTTCGGTTCCGCGGCCGTGTTTTGGGTTCGACCGCGTTTTGGCAAAACCTCACCGAATTTTTTTTGTCGGATTCGGGTGTGTTTTGGATTCGGGTGTTTTTTTCAAAAAACACTAAAAAACAGCTTAAATCATAGAATTTGGGGGTCATTTTGATCCCAAAGTATTATTAACCTCAAAAACCATAATTTCCACTAATTTTCAGTCTATTCTGAATACCTCACACCTCACAATATTATTTTTAGTCCTAAAATTTGCACCGAGGTCGCTGGATGACTAAGCTAAGCGACCCTAGTGGCCGACACAAACATCTGGCCCATCTAGGAGTGGCACTGCAGTGTCACGCAGGATGGCCCTTCCAAAAAACACTCCCCAAACAGCACATGACGCAAAGAAAAAAAGAGGCGCAATGAGGTAGCTGTGTGAGTAAGATAAGCGACCCTAGTGGCCGACACAAACACCTGGCCCATCTAGGAGTGGCACTGCAGTGTCACGCAGGATGGCCCTTCCAAAAAACACTCCCCAAACAGCACATGATGCAAAGAAAAAAAGAGGCGCAATGAGGTAGCTGTGTGAGTAAGATAAGCGACCCTAGTGGCCGACACAAACACCTGGCCCATCTAGGAGTGGCACTGCAGTGTCACGCAGGATGGCCCTTCCAAAAAACACTCCCCAAACAGCACATGACGCAAAGAAAAAAAGAGGCGCAATGAGGTAGCTGTGTGAGTAAGATAAGCGACCCTAGTGGCCGACACAAACACCTGGCCCATCTAGGAGTGGCACTGCAGTGTCACGCAGGATGGCCCTTCCAAAAAACACTCCCCAAACAGCACATGACGCAAAGAAAAAAAGAGGCGCAATGAGGTAGCTGTGTGAGTAAGATAAGCGACCCTAGTGGCCGACACAAACACCTGGCCCATCTAGGAGTGGCACTGCAGTGTCACGCAGGATGGCCCTTCCAAAAAACACTCCCCAAACAGCACATGACGCAAAGAAAAAAAGAGGCGCAATGAGGTAGCTGTGTGAGTAAGATAAGCGACCCTAGTGGCCGACACAAACACCTGGCCCATCTAGGAGTGGCACTGCAGTGTCACGCAGGATGGCCCTTCCAAAAAACACTCCCCAAACAGCACATGACGCAAAGAAAAAAAGAGGCGCAATGAGGTAGCTGTGTGAGTAAGATAAGCGACCCTAGTGGCCGACACAAACACCTGGCCCATCTAGGAGTGGCACTGCAGTGTCACGCAGGATGGCCCTTCCAAAAAACACTCCCCAAACAGCACATGACGCAAAGAAAAAAAGAGGCGCAATGAGGTAGCTGTGTGAGTAAGATAAGCGACCCTAGTGGCCGACACAAACACCTGGCCCATCTAGGAGTGGCACTGCAGTGTCACGCAGGATGGCCCTTCCAAAAAACACTCCCCAAACAGCACATGACGCAAAGAAAAAAGAGGCGCAATGAGGTAGCTGTGTGAGTAAGATAAGCGACCCTAGTGGCCGACACAAACACCTGGCCCATCTAGGAGTGGCACTGCAATGTCACGCAGGATGGCCCTTCCAAAAAACACTCCCCAAACAGCACATGACGCAAAGAAGAAAAAAAGAGGCGCAATGAGGTAGCTGTGTGAGTAAGCTAAGCGACCCTAGTGGCCGACACAAACACCTGGCCCATCTAGGAGTGGCACTGCAGTGTCACGCAGGATGGCCCTTCCAAAAAACACTCCCCAAACAGCACATGACGCAAATAAAAATGAAAGAAAAAAGAGGTGCAAGATGGAATTGTCCTTGGGCCCTCCCACCCACCCTTATGTTGTATAAACAGGACATGCACACTTTAACCAACCCATCATTTCAGTGACAGGGTCTGCCACACGACTGTGACTGAAATGACGGGTTGGTTTGGACCCCCACCGAAAAAGAAGCAATTAATCTCTCCTTGCACAAACTGGCTCTACAGAGGCAAGATGTCCACCTCATCATCATCCTCCGATATATCACCGTGTACATCCCGCTCCTCACAGATTATCAATTCGTCCCCACTGGAATCCACCATCTCAGCTCCCTGTGTACTACTTTGTGGAGGCAATTGCTGCTGGTCAATGTCTCCACGGAGGAATTGATTATAATTAATTTTAATGAACATCATCTTCTCCACATTTTCTGGAAGTAACCTCGTACGCCGATTGCTGACAAGGTGAGCGGCGGCACTAAACACTCTTTCGGAGTACACACTTGTGGGAGGGCAACTTAGGTAGAATAAAGCCAGTTTGTGCAAGGGCCTCCAAATTGCCTCTTTTTCCTGCCAGTATAAGTACGGACTGTCTGACGTGCCTACTTGGATGCGGTCACTCATATAATCCTCCACCATTCTTTCAATGGGGAGAGAATCATATGCAGTGACAGTAGACGACATGTCCGTAATCGTTGTCAGGTCCTTCAGTCCGGACCAGATGTCAGCATCAGCAGTCGCTCCAGACTGCCCTGCATCACCGCCAGCGGGTGGGCTCGGAATTCTGAGCCTTTTCCTCGCACCCCCAGTTGCGGGAGAATGTGAAGGAGGAGATGTTGACAGGTCGCGTTCCGCTTGACTTGACAATTTTGTCACCAGCAGGTCTTTGAACCCCAGCAGACTTGTGTCTGCCGGAAAGAGAGATCCAAGGTAGGTTTTAAATCTAGGATCGAGCACGGTGGCCAAAATGTAGTGCTCTGATTTCAACAGATTGACCACCCGTGAATCCTTGTTAAGCGAATTAAGGGCTCCATCCACAAGTCCCACATGCCTAGCGGAATCGCTCCCTTTTAGCTCCTCCTTCAATGCCTCCAGCTTCTTCTGCAAAAGCCTGATGAGGGGAATGACCTGACTCAGGCTGGCAGTGTCTGAACTGACTTCACGTGTGGCAAGTTCAAAAGGTTGCAGAACCTTGCACAACGTTGAAATCATTCTCCACTGCGCTTGAGACAGGTACATTCCACCTCCTATATCGTGCTCAATTGTATAGGCTTGAATGGCCTTTTGCTGCTCCTCCAACCTCTGAAGCATATATAGGGTTGAATTCCATCTCGTTACCACTTCTTGCTTCAGATGATGGCAGGGCAGGTTCAGGCGTTTTTGGTGGTGCTCCAGTCTTCTGTACGTGGTGCCTGTCCTCCGAAAGTGTCCCGCAATTCTTCTGGCCACCGACAGCATCTCTTGCACGCCCCTGTCGTTTTTAAAAAAATTCTGCACCACCAAATTCAAGGTATGTGCAAAACATGGGACGTGCTGGAATTTGCCCATATTTAATGCACACACAATATTGCTGGCGTTGTCCGATGCCACAAATCCACAGGAGAGTCCAATTGGGGTAAGCCATTCCGCGACGATCTTCCTCAGTTGCCGTAAGAGGTTTTCAGCTGTGTGCGTATTCTGGAAACCAGTGATACAAAGCGTAGCCTGCCTAGGAAAGAGTTGGCGTTTGCGAGATGCTGCTACTGGTGCCGCCGCTGCTGTTCTTGTGGCGGGAGTCCATACATCTACCCAGTGGGCTGTCACAGTCATATAGTCCTGACCCTGCCCTGCTCCACTTGTCCACATGTCCGTGGTTAAGTGGACATTGGGTACAACTGCATTTTTTAGGACACTGGTGAGTCTTTTTCTGACGTCCGTGTACATTCTCGGTATCGCCTGCCTAGAGAAGTGGAACCTAGATGGTATTTGGTAACGGGGGCACACTACCTCAACAAATTGTCTAGTTCCCTGTGAACTAACGGCGGATACCGGACGCACGTCTAACACCAACATAGTTGTCAAGGCCTCAGTTATCCGCTTTGCAACAGGATGACTGCTGTGATATTTCATCTTCCTCGCAAAGGACTGTTGGACAGTCAATTGCTTGGTGGAAGTAGTAAAAGTGGGCTTACGACTTCCCCTCTGGGATGACCATCGACTCCCAGCAGCAACAACAGCAGCGCCAGCAGCAGTAGGCGTTACACGCAAGGATGCATCGGAGGAATCCCAGGCAGGAGAGGACTCGTCAGAATTGCCAGTGACATGGCCTGCAGGACTATTGGCATTCCTGGGGAAGGAGGAAATTGACACTGAGGGAGTTGGTGGGGTGGTTTGCGTGAGCTTGGTTACAAGAGGAAGGGATTTACTGGTCAGAGGACTGCTTCCGCTGTCGCCCAAAGTTTTTGAACTTGTCACTGACTTATTATGAATGCGCTGCAGGTGACGTATAAGGGAGGATGTTCCGAGGTGGTTAACGTCCTTACCCCTACTTATTACAGCTTGACAAAGGCAACACACGGCTTGACAAATGTTGTCCGCATTTCTGTTGAAATACTTCCACACCGAAGAGCTGATTTTTTTGGTATTTTCACCAGGCATGTCAACGGCCCTATTCCTCCCACGGACAACAGGTGTCTCCCCGGGTGCCTGACTTAAACAAACCACCTCACCATCAGAATCCTCCTGGTCAATTTCCTCCCCAGCGCCAGCAACACCCATATCCTCCTCATCCTGGTGTACTTCAACACTGACATCTTCAATCTGACTATCAGGAACTGGACTGCGGGTGCTCCTTCCAGCACTTGCAGGGGGCGTGCAAATGGTGGAAGGCGCATGCTCTTCACGTCCAGTGTTGGGAAGGTAAGGCATCGCAAACGACACAATTGGACTCTCCTTGTGGATTTGGGATTTCGAAGAACGCACAGTTCTTTGCGGTGCTTTTGCCAGCTTGAGTCTTTTCATTTTTCTAGCGAGAGGCTGAGTGCTTCCATCCTCATGTGAAGCTGAACCACTAGCCATGAACATAGGCTAGGGCCTCAGCCATTCCTTGCCACTCCGTGTGGTAAATGGCATATTGGCAAGTTTACGCTTCTCCGACAATTTTATTTTAGATTTTGGAGTCCTTTTTTTACTGATATTTGGTGTTTTGGATTTTACATGCTCTGTACTATGACATTGGGCATCGGCCTTGGCAGACGACGTTGCTGGCATTTCATCGTCTCGGCCATGACTAGTGGCAGCAGCTTCAGCACGAGGTGGAAGTGGATCTTGATCTTTCCCTAATTTTGGAACCTCAACATTTTTGTTCTCCATATTTTAATAGGCACAACTAAAAGGCACCTCAGGTAAACAATGGAGATGGATGGATACTAGTATACTTATGGATGGACCAGCGACTGCCGACACAGAGGTAGCTACAGCCGTGGACTACCGTACTGTGTCTGCTGCTAATATAGACTGGATGATAATGAGATGAAATTAATATATATATATATATAATATCACTAGTACTGCAGCCGGACAGGTATATATATTTATTATGTAATGACTGATGACGGACCTGCTGGACACTGTCAGCTCAGCAGCACCGCAGACTGCTACAGTAAGCTACTATAGTAGTATGTATCAAGAAGAAAAAAAAAAAAACACGGGTAGGTGGTATACAATTATGGATGGACCAGCGACCGCCGACACAGAGGTAGCTACAGCCGTGGACTACCGTACTGTGTCTGCTGCTAATATAGACTGGATGATAATGAGATGAAATTAATATATAGATATATATAATATCTCTAGTACTGCAGCCGGACAGGTATATATATTTATTATGTAATGACTGATGATGGACCTGCTGGACACTGTCAGCTCAGCAGCACCGCAGACTGCTACAGTAAGCTATTATAGTAGTATGTATCAAGAAGAAAGAAAAAAAAAAAAAACACGGGTAGGTGGTATACAATTATGGATGGACCAGGGACTGCCGACACAGAGGTAGCTACAGCCGTGGACTACCGTACTGTGTCTGCTGCTAATATAGACTGGATGATAATGAGATGAAATTAATATATATATATATATATAATATCACTAGTACTGCAGCCGGACAGGTATATATATTTATTATGTAATGACTGATGACGGACCTGCTGGACACTGTCAGCTCAGCAGCACCGCAGACTGCTACAGTAAGCTACTATAGTAGTATGTATCAAGAAGAAAGAAAAAAAAAAAACACGGGTAGGTGGTATACAATTATATATATATTATATACAATTAGGTGCAGGTGATGTTTTCTGTTGAAAGGAGTGCCAGACTGATATGAGTTGTATTATATACAATTATATATATATATATATATTAAACTGGTGGTGATTAATTAAACTGGTGGTCAGGTCACTGGTCACACTATCAGCAACTTGCAAGTAGTACTCCTAAGCAGACAATCACAATATATACTGGTGGTCAGTGTGGTCACAATGGCAGTGTGGCACTCTGGCAGCAAAAGTGTGCACTGTACGTCAAAATATGTACTCCTGCTCTCAGACTCTAACTGCTCCCCACTGTCTCCCCCACAAGTCAGATATACAGTCACACTATCACTTCAGCAAGTAGTAGTACTCCTCCTAATGCTCCCCAAAATTACTAAAGTAAATACTGTGTCTCTCTCTACTCTAGTCTCACTCTCTTCTCTATAAACGGAGAGGACGCCAGCCATGTCCTCTCCCTATCAATCTCAATGCACGTGTGAAAATGGCGGCGACGCGCGGCTCCTTATATAGAATCCGAGTCTCGCGATAGAATCCGAGCCTCGCGAGAATCCGACAGCGGGATGATGACGTTCGGGCGCGCTCGGGTTAACCGAGCAAGGCGGGAAGATCCGAGTCGCTCGGACCCGTGTAAAAAAACCTGAAGTTCGGGCGGGTTCGGATTCCGAGGAACCGAACCCGCTCATCTTTAGTAAAATGGGGGCACCTGCCTGCGTACTGTGTAAAATGGGGATATCTGCCTGCCGTACTGTGTAAAATGGGGATACCTGCCTGCCGCACTGTGTAAAATGGGGATACCTGCCTGCCGCACTGTGTAAAATGGGGACACCTGCCTGCTGCACTGTGTAAAATGGGGATACCTGCCTGCCGCACTGTGTAAAATGGGGACACCTGCCTGCCGCACTGTGTAAAATGGGGATACCTGCCTGCCGCTCTGTGTAAAACGGGGACACCTGCCTGCCGCACTGTGTAAAATGGGGGCACCTGCCTGCGTACTGTGTAAAATGGGGATATCTGCCTGCCGTACTGTGTAAAATGGGGATACCTGCCTGCCGCACTGTGTAAAATGGGGATATCTGCCTGCCGCACTTTGTAAAATGGGGACACCTGCCTGCCGCGCTGTGTAATATGGGGACACTTGCCTGCTGTAATGTGTAAAAAGGGGACTTTTTTTCCCCTGTGGTGGGTGTGATGATATCAGATGAGGCCACACCCACTTTAATGAGACCACGCCCATTTTAATCAGGCCACACACCCTTGTCGGGAGCGCGCGCATGCTTTTTCTTTTTATGGCTATATGGGGGGGGGCATGCAATTTTTTTTAGAGCAATGGGGGGAGGCGCATTTTGAAATCTTGCACTGGGAGCCAAATTGTCTAGAAACAGCCCTGTGTATAAGAATAGCGCAGTTTTTCATTTATTTTTCTTTAGGAACTGTGCTGTATAGACTTTTTAATCATCTGCTATAATAATAGCCTCTTCAACAAATAATTCTTTATTGCGGCTAAGGAGACATGGGCCCTCATTCCGAGTTGTTCGCTCGTTCTTTTTCATCGCATCGCAGTGAAAATCCGCTTAGTACGCATGCGCAAAGTTCGCACTGCGACTGCGCCAAGTAACTTTACTATGAAGAAAGTATTTTTACTCACGGCTTTTTCTTCGCTCCGGCGATCGTAATGTGATTGACAGGAAATGGGTGTTACTGGGCGGAAACACGGCGTTTCAGGGGCGTGTGGCTGAAAACGCTACCGTTTCCGGAAAAAACGCAGGAGTGGCCGGGGAAACGGTGGGAGTGCCTGGGCGAACGCTGGGTGTGTCTGTGACGTCAACCAGGAACGACAAGCACTGAAATGATCGCACAGGCAGAGTAAGTCTGGAGCTACTCAGAAACTGCTAAGTAGTTAGTAATCGCAATATTGCGAATACATCGGTCGCAATTTTAAGAAGCTAAGATTCACTCCCAGTAGGCAGCGGCTTAGCGTGTGTAACTCTGCTAAATTCGCCTTGCGACCGATCAACTCGGAATGAGGGCCCTTGTACATTGGGGGGGTCATTCCGAGTTGTTCGCTCGTTGTCGATTTTTGCAACGGAGCGATTAAGGCGAAAATGCGCAAGTATTTTTGCACAAAACTTAGTAGATTTACTCACGTCCGAACGAAGAATTTTCATCGTTGAAGTGATCGTAGTGTGATTGACAGGAAGTGGATGTTTGTGGGCGGAAACCGATAGTTTTCTGGGAGTGTGCAGAAAAACGCAGGCGTGCCAGGATAAAATGCGGGAGTGTCTGGAGAAACGGGGGAGTGGCTGACCGAACGCAGGGTGTGTTTGTGACGTCAAACCAGGAACGAAACGGGCTGAGCTGATCGCAATGTAGGAGTAAGTCTCGAGCTACTCAGAAACTGCTAAGAAATTTCTATTCGCAATTCTGCTAATCTTTCGTTCGCAATTCTGCTAAGCTAAGATACACTCCCAGAGGGAGGCGGCCTAGCGTGTGCAATGCTGCTAAAATCTGCTAGTGAGCGAACAACTCGGAATGACCCCCATTATCCATTGTTTTTAATCAATTGTTTTTAATTAATGTCATTAAAAGTGTACTATTAATTTACAATAGACTGTTGATGCACTCCCTTATTTGACTAGCTGTTTATTTTGTTAGTTTTATGGTAATATAGATTACTTATGGGAGCTGCACTTCTCCACATACTGTATGACTGACCATCAGTTTAATATTAATAATAGAGCACCTGATTTTATTATATCTAGTATATAATTCTACAAATTACTTTTTCCTTAACCCTGTCTCTGCTGCACCAATTTTCATAAACACTTGCTGTGGTTAAAATTTGTACGTCTTTACAATAACTTATTTCTCTCCAAGGATAGTGTACACACACAATTTTAGCAAACCCTGCATCATGTCAAACATGTGCAGCCAAATGTCTGTTTTAAATAGCACTTCACAGAAAGCTTGGTGATTAAGATTTTCAACATTAGATCTGTTGGCTGTAAGTCTTTGAGATATTTTGAAAAATGTTTATACGATAATTAAAGTATTCAGTCACAGTAAATGCTTGGCAAGACTCATTTTTGTTGCTATGGGTTATGCATCCTGCTCAGACTCCTCATCTTCTATGTCATCAGAATCACCCTCCTCATCTTCCTCGTTCTTCTCCATGTGCTGGACCTGGGGCAGAACCCTCCTCTTTGTGCTGTATGCCATGTTGCTTACTGTTTTATGTGTTTATGGGACAGCAATGACACTAAAAATCACTATACCACAAAGATGTGGCCAGAGAGAGAGAAACCTATGTTGCTGGTGAGTAACATGTCAAGTACACTCCATTAGTTGAGCCACAAAATTAATTTTACCTCCGCTTCACATTAAGTTTGCCCTAATAAAGACACTTGTGAAATCTCTGTATGAAGGAGGTCAGGCTTTCAATTATCTGAAGTTAAGAAAAGCAAAGCTAAAAGCAGGCATATTTGTTGGCCCCCAGATAAGGAAACTGCTTACAGATTAAATATTTAACACTAAATTGGAGGAAATTGAGTCTACTGCTTGGTTCTCCTTCAAGGTTGCTGTGCGTGAATTATTAGGCCACTGCCGCCTGTTCCAATAACTGATATTCATCAGTAAATATAATAATTTATCTATTTTTTTCTTCTTTTTTTGAGGGACTTTATTCTAATTTGTCAGCGTCCGGAGTCTTACCGGTATGCTGGGCTGGCTTCCTTGGCGATGTGCGGGCAGCGGCAGAGGTGAGCTGCTGCGCCGGATCCGTGGGCAGCAGTAGCGGCGGTGAGGGGGTCCGCTCGTGGCGGCGGGACCACGCTACAGCGGGTCGCTCTTGCTGAGCCGTTGCTTGGAGACCAGGGGCAGTGAGCAATGTGGCTTTGCAAAAAGGTCTGCATTACTGGGCGCCACCATGTTGGAGACCAAGTTTTAAGCATAGTTCCTGTTTCCCGTTTCTTCCAGCCAATCCAGGGGAAGCTCTCCCTATAAAAGGGGGCTGGTTTAGGACAGGGACGCCAGTGCTTCAAAGTACAACCCTGTTGTAGGTGCTTTAGCCTGTGCTCCCAGGATTCCTGCTGTATTCTGGTTCCTCCTGATCCTGCTTGGTCGGTTCTCTGTTGCTGCTGCATCCCTGCCGTTTCTAGCCTGCTACTGCCTGTGGAAGCGCTCCTGGAAAACCTGGTCCAGTAAGACTCTTTGGGCACAGTCGGCCCCGGGTCTTCTGTCTCGTCTTTCAAGCCACACTCCACAGATCTCCTTCACCAGCCACGCCTTCGTACCACTGACCACAGCCTGCAGATTATTATCTTCAAGCCTCGTTTTCCAAACCACAGTCCACAGTCCTAGTCTCCAGCCACGTCTTCAACCACCATCCACAGTTCCACAGTTCATCATCTACAGTCTTGTCTTTCAAATCACAGTCCACAGTTCTTCGCCTCCAGCCACGTCTTTAACCATTGTGCTCCAGCCTCGGTTCTCTACCTCAGCCCTGTACATAATAAATACTTTCCATTGACTCTCAAACCCCGCCTACGCTCTTCATTGCTCCGTGTCCCATGCGAATGAACTATATCCAGCCCCCTCATCTGGTTCACTCACAGCCTGCTACCTCACCTCCTCGGGCAAATCTCAGCTGCCAGATCCTCAAACTCTGCTAGACGTGACAGTAAGCACTGGCCCAATGGATTCGACGGGTGATCTGGCTCAGAAGGGGATTCAACTGCAGATATCTGGTCTCGCTTAAGTAAGCAGGAGGCCACACAATCTCAAATCGTGCAGTTCATGCAGAGTATGTCCGAACGTCTCGAATTCTCTCTGTGTTGCCATGATGGCCCCTCAAGTATCTACCGCTGCTCCCACATTAGCATCTCCGGTCTCGCTTCCTCCTGTACCAGTACCACTTCCACAGTTGCATTTGTTACCTCCCAGTAAATTTATGGGAATCCAAAACAATGCCGCGGGTTTCTTTACCAGTGAGAAATCCAGTTCGAACTACAGTCGGCCAACTTCCCATCAGCACGAACCAAAGTAACCTACATAATTTCTTTACTTACTGGGCATGCGTTGGAATGGGCTTCACCTTTGTGGGAGAGGATGGATCGCATCTTATCTAACTATCCAGAATTCGTGGCCACCTTTCGAAAAATCTTCGACGAACCGGGCAGGACTTCTGCCGCCTCATTGGAGATCCTGCGCCTGCGTAGGGGCACGCATACGGTCAGTCAGTACGTGATCCAGTTTCGCACCCTTTCCTCAGAACTGAACTGTAACGAGGAGGCTCTCATTGCAGCTTTCTGGAGTGGTCTCTCCGAAAAGATTAAAGATGACCTCGCAACTCAGTACGTACCTGATAAGTTGGATAAGCTAATTTCTTTATGCAATAAGTTAGACCTGAGGTACAGAGAACGCTGTATGGAGAGGTTGCGGTCAGATCGCCCTAAGCCTAGAGTTGTTCTTCCACCAACACCATCATCACCAACTGCGGAAGAACCCATGCAGATTAATCGCTCCCGCCTCTCCAATGAAGAACGTCAGAGACGGCGACAAGGGAACCTCTGCCTGTATTGTGGTGCATCTGATCACTTTGTTAAAACTTGCAATCTACGTCCGGGAAACGCCCGCTCCTAGTTTGTGCTGGAGATGTCAAGCTAGGAGAATTCTCAGAATTACATACCAAGAAAGAGTCTGTCCTGTTAACCCAATTGGAGCTCCATTCTTCTTCTCTTCTCATCCCTGCACTACTCGACTCCGGAGCCGCCGAAAGCTTCATTACGTCAGCTCTGGTCAAACGATCTGGAATACAAACAGTTCCTTTGAATCGTACCATTTCTGTTACCGCAGTGGATGGAAGTTATATCCCTGAGGGTATTATATCCTTCTGTACTATTCCTCTCAAGATGAAGGTCGGAGTTCTCAATTCAGAAGAAATCTCTGTCCTTGTAATTCCTAAAGCCTCTCATGAACTAATCCTAGGGTTTCCATGGTTAATCAGACACAATCCCCACATAGATTGGCAAACTATGGATGTTCTCTCTTGGGGACAAGACTGCTTTCAGAACGGTTTACCTTCAGTTAGACCTCTCTGTTCTTCCAGCCCTTCCAGCCTTCCTGTGGAGTACTAAGCTTTTCAAGATGTTTTCAGTAAGCATGGGGCGGACACCTTGCCTCCGCATCGTACTTGGGATTGTCCCATTGAGCTAGTGCCCGGTAAGACTCCTCCCCAAGGTCGAATTTACCCTCTCTCACTTCCCAAGACACAGGCCATGTCGGAGTATATCCGGGAGAACTTGGAGAAAGGGTTCATCAGGTCTTCTACATCTCTGGCCGGAGCGGGGTTTTCCTTCGTCAAAAAGAAGGATGGGGGTTGCGGCCCTGTATTGACTATAGAGGTCTCAATGACATAACAATTAAGAACAGATATCCGTTACCTCTGATTCCAGAACTGTTCAACCATGTTAAAGGAGCTACTGTATTTACTAAGTTGGACTTACGGGGGGCCTACAATCTTATACATATTCGCCCAGGGGATGAATGGAAGACGGTATTTAATACCCGAGACGGCCATTACGAATACCTGGTAATGCCTTTTGGCCTATGTAACGCCCCAGCCATCTTTCAAGAGTCCGTTAACGAAATCTTCAGAGATCTCCTCTATGACTGCTTGGTAGTGTATCTGGATGACATCCTCATTTTTTCTAGGGATCTGAAGACCCATCGGGAACAAGTCAAAGAAGTGTTAACTCGTTTACAAAGGAATCAGTTATTCTGTAAGTTAGAGAAGTGCACCTTTGAAGTACCCACGATTTCATTCCTCGGTTACATTCTTTCAGGGCAGAGGTTACAGATGGACCCCGCTAATGTCCAGGTAATTCAGGATTGGGCACTTCCAGCTACCCTTAAAGGAATTCAACGTTTCCTGGGGTTTGCTAACTTCTACCGAAGATTCATTCAAAATTATTCTTTTGTCATAGCTCCTATAACCGCATTAACTAGGAAGGTAGCCAATCCTGCCAAGTGGTCTCCGGAGGCTTTGGAAGCTTTTTCATCTTTAAAGGAGGCCTTCACGACTGCTCCAGTTCTTCGACAACCCGATCTCAGCCGTCCGTTCTTGGTGGAGGTTGATGCCTCTACTGTAGGAGTAGGAGCAGTATTATCCCAGTTTTTCGAGGACAAGAAGGTCCATCCTTGTGCGTTCTTCTCGCGAAGATTCTCCCCCGCTGAACAGAATTACGCTATTGGGGAACAGGAATTACTGGCAATTAAGTTGGCCTTTGAGGAGTGGAGGTATTTGTTGGAGGGAGCTCAGCATCCAATTTCGGTGACCACGGATCACAAGAACCTCCTGTATCTACAGTCAGCCCGATGTCTGAACCCACGCCAAGCAAGATGGGCACTCTTCTTTACCCGTTTTAATTTTAAACTCAGTTACCGACCAGGTTCCCTCAACAAAAAGGCAGATGCATTATCTCGCTCCTTAAGTTCAGGAGAACCCTCTGACCATTCAAAAGAGCAATTTATCCTGGAATCCACCACTTTTTCGGCAACTAATACCTCTCCACTTCCTCCTCCAGGGAAGATCTTTGTTGCACCAAATCTTCGCAAAAAACTTCTTACATGGGCTAACTCCTCCTCCTTCATGGGCCATGCGGGCGGTCATAAGGCACTTAAATTCATTCAGCGCTCCTACTGGTGGCCTCATCTCAGGACTGACATTCAGGAATTCGTAGCTGCCTGTCCAAAATGTGCCCAGCAAAAAAAGAAAGTCCCAAAGGTCCACCAGCCGGGTTACTCCATCCTTTGCCGGTACCACTTAGACCATGGATGCATATTTCTATGGACTTTATTACAGATTTACCTACGTCTGGTGGGCGGAACACCGTATGGGTCATAGTTGACAGATTCTCTAAAATTGCACACTTTGTTCCTCTGGCTAATCTTCCATCTGCATCCCAGTTGGCAAAATTGTTTATAGCAGAGATCTTTCGACTCCATGGTCTACCACAGGGAATTGTGTCTGATAGAGGTCCTCAATTTGTGGCCAAGTTTTGGAGATCCCTATGTTCTGCTCTTGGCGTGAAATTAAACTTCTCCTCAGGATATCATCCCCAAACGGATGGTCAAACAGAGAGAGTGAACCAGGATCTGGAGACTTTTCTGCGTTTATTCATGTCCTCTTCACAGGACGACTGGCTGGACTACCTCCCATTCGCAGAATTTGCCCATAACAATCTTTATCACTCTGCCACAAAATCTTCTCCATTCTTCATTAATTATGGTTACCATCCAAGAGTTCCTGACTTCCAACTTCTGCCTACGCTCGAGGTTCCTGCCGCAGAGTCAACACTTAGACAATTTACTGAAGCCTGGAAACAAGTTCACAAGACTTTGCTCAAGACATCCAAGAGATATAAGACCTATGCAGATCTGAAACGAAAAGCTGTACCAAGCCTTAAGGTAGGAGATCAAGTTTGGGTTTGGGTTTCCACACGTAACCTAAGATTAAAGGTTCCTACAAAAAAGTTTGCTTCCAGATTTATTGGGCCTTACCCAATCGAAAAAGTGTTGAATCCTGTGGCTTACAAAGTGAAATTACCTCCGCAGTTAAGAATTCCTAATGCATTTCATATTTTTCTCTTAAAACCATTTTTCTCTTAAAACCATTGGTACTTAATCGGTTCAGAGCCGCTCTGCCTAAATCACCCAAGATCCAATCAGCACATGGAGATGAATTTGAGATTCACAAGATCCTCGATTCTCGCAGACGTTATGGTCGCATCCAGTACCTTGTTGATTGAAAGGGGTATGGGCCAGAGGAGAGATCTTGGGTAGATGCTCCAAGACTTCTTCGGACATTTCATGCCAAGTTTCCAACTAAACCCCATAGGTGTCCGGAGTCTACCCGCAAAGAGGGGGGGGGACTGTCAGCGTCTGGAGTCTTACTGGTACGCTGGGGCCGCGGGGTTGGCTTTCTTGGCGATGTGCGGGCAGCGGCGGAGGTGGGCTGCTGCACCGGATCCGTGGGCAGCAGTAGTGGCGGTGAGGGGGTCCGCTCGTGGTGGCGGGTGTTATGATTCCCGTACTCCAGACCAGAGGAGATCTTATGGCAGAGGTCCGAGTACTGGAAAGATATGCTGGTTACGGGAGCAGGAAAGCCTAGTAACCCCTGGCGCCCTAACTCCGTTGTCTCGCCCGTGTTATCAGAAATCCCCTGCGAGACTATGGTTGCTTGAGCCCATGGCAGCCGCGTTTGAAGGGCGGATTATGTCTGCCCAACTTCGATGCCCCCTCAGGTCTTAATGGGAGACAAAGGGAAATCCGAGACAGGGTGATAACAAGGGGCCCTCTGACTAAGCAACCAGGCCAGGGGCTACAAGCTAACTAACTTAAACCAAAAGTATGTGCGGACAAACCGCCAGGGAAAAGGACAACCAAAGATCCACTGATCCGTTACTCCTATCCAGCACCGCTGGATACCAGAGTGGATTTGTGGGAGCGGAATCCTCCGCAAAAGCTCCGGAACACAATGAAACTAAATAATAAACAGTAAGCGGTCAAGCCGCAACACACGGCTACGCCGCGACTCACGAACACCACAGGATGTTAAAGGTGCTCGGTCGGACTCCAGGAATAGATGACAACTTCCGAGTACAGGACCACTGAGGACAGGAACAACCGGATTGAGCAGGACTGGAAACTCTCTGTAACTGACACAGCAAACAGGAAGCTATCACCAACGTCTGTGAGAAGTCCTGAGAGTGCTTAAATTTGGGAGCCCTCCAATCAAGATCCAGACAGGGTAATCACATAATCATGCCGTGCAGCTGCATGCTGTACGGCCAGGATACACTTGAACTGATTAATTAAGACCCAGCAACGGGGAACGCGGTCCGAGCGTGGCGTCCCCGTTGCTAGGGTCTGAGCGGCTCCGTGCGCCCGGCGTCTAGCGTTGCTAGGGAGCCGGCGGCTGTCTGCCTGCGGCGTCCCTAGTTGCTAGGCGCCGGGCCGCACTGACGGGCGGACCCTCGGCGCCTAACAGTACCCCCCCCTTGAGGAGGGGTCAAGGAACCCCTAAGGCCAGGTTTCTGCGGAAATTCTCGAAAAAATGCCCTTTTGAGCCTCGGGGCATGGAGATCCTCATCCAGGACCCAAGACCTTTCTTCTGGACCATAACCTCTCCAATGTACCAAAAAATAAAGCCGACCCTGGGACAACTTGGAATCGAGAACCTTCTCCACCAAGAACTCCTGCTGACCCTGTACATCTATTGGTGATTTCCCCTGAGAGATCTTGCGAGGAAATCTACTGGACGAAACATATGGTTTTAACAAGGAGCAATGGAAGGTATTTCCGATCCGTAAAGTTTTTGGTAAACGTAACCGGAAAGCAACTGGATTGACTTTTTTGATAATATGAAATGGTCCAATAAATTTAGGACCCAATCTGGCTGAGGTTTGTCGAAGTTTAATATTGCGAGTCGACAACCATACCCTATCTCCTACTTTAAAAGTGCACGGCCGCCGGAGCCTGTCAGAAATTTTTTTCTCCCGAAATGCCGCTTTTCTGAGAGCCAGGTGCACTTTTCTCCAAATGAGTTTGAGATGAGAGGTCAAGGTCAGTGAGGAGACAGAGGAATGTTGAAAAAAGGAATTAGCTCTGGGGTGAAAACCAAAAACTGTAAAAAATGGAGACACATTGGTGGAGGAATGACAGGCATTGTTGTAAGCAAACTCCGCCAACGGAAGAAACTCAGACCAGTCATTTTGGAGTTTGGCCGAGTACAAACGCAAATATTGTTTTAATGATTGATTAACTCGCTCAGTCTGCCCGTTGGATTGGGGATGGTAGCCAGACGTTAAAGATAATTTCATCTTTAATGAGGCACAAAAAGACTTCCAAAATTGTGGACCCCGATCAGAGACAATATCAGTGGGTAACCCATGGAGTCTGAAAACATGGCGGAGGAACAAGACTGCCAATCCCTGGGCAGATGGCAATCGGGGAAGAGCAATGAAATGGGCCATTTTGCTAAAACGGTCCACTACCACCCATATGACTCGGCATCCGGCTGACAGAGGGAGGTCCACCACAAAATCCATAGAAATATGAGACCATGGCCTAAGAGGAACATTCAAGGGCATAAGTTGACCGATAGGCAAGGAACGGGGAACCTTATGCTGTGCACAGACCTGACAAGAAAAAACAAACTCCTTAATGTCTTTAGAAAGACCAGGCCACCATACCGAGCGGGAAACTAATTCAAAAGTTTTGGCGATCCCCGGATGCCCGGCAACTTTGCTATCATGAAACTCCGTCAAAACAGTTGCTCTCAAAAACTCGGGGACATAAAGACGACCAGCAGGAGTATTTCCAGGAGCTTGATGTTGAAGCTGCTTTAACTGGGTAAATAAATCTTGTGTGAGGCCTGCCCGAATGACTGAAGACGGAAGTATGGGAGTAACAGGACTGTTGTCTTGAACTGGAAGAAAACTGCGTGACAGGGCATCTGCCTTGGTATTCTTGGAACCTGGCCTGAAGGTGATAATGAACTTGAAACGAGTAAAAAATAAAGCCCAACGAGCTTGCCGGGCATTCAGCCGTTTAGCTGATTCAATGTATTGAAGATTTTTGTGATCAGTCAAAACTGAAATGGTATGAGTGGCTCCTTCAAGCCAATGCCTCCACTCCTCGAAAGCCCATTTAATAGCCAGTAATTCCCGGTTACCAACATCGTAGTTGGATTTAGCAGATGAGAATTTCCTGGACATAAAGGCACAAGGATGTAATTCTAGAGAATCCGGATCCTTCTGAGATAGGATAGCCCCTACTCCAACCTCCGAGGCATCAACCTCAACAATGAAAGGCAATTCTGGGTTGGGATGTCTGAGGACTGGGGCTGAGACAAAGGCTTGTTTCAAGGCCTGAAAAGATAACTCCGCTTCACGTGACCAGTTGGTAGGATCTGCTCCCTTCTTAGTCAGTGCCACAATGGGAGCAACTAGGTCGGAGAAAGAGTGAATAAATCTTCTATAGTAATTCGCAAACCCTAAAAAGCGCTGAATTGCTTTTAAGTTGGTGGGTTGCGCCCAACTAAGGATGGCTTGGAGCTTCTTTGGTTCCATACAGAATCCCCGAGGGAAAATGATGTACCCTAAAAAGGATACCTCCGTGACATGAAATTCACACTTCTCCAGCTTGGCATATAGGTGATTTTCACGTAATTTTTTTAGAACCTGACGCACCTGGGTAACATGTTGTTCTATAGAGTCAGAATATATCAAAATATCGTCTAAGTAGACTACAACGAATCTTCCAAGAAATTCACGGAGCACATCGTTAATGAGATCCTGGAAAACTGCCGGAGCGTTAGACAGGCCGAATGGCATAACCAGATACTCATAGTGACCCGACTGAGTACTGAATGCCGTTTTCCACTCATCCCCTGACTTGATCCGGATGAGGTTATATGCTCCTCTCAGGTCAATCTTAGAAAAAATCACAGCCGAACGTAGCTGATCAAAGAGGACAGAAATCAGCGGCAAAGGGTAAGTATTTTTTACTGAGATCTTATTCAAGGCTCTAAAGTCAATGCAAGGTCTGAGTGATCCATCCTTCTTCTCCACGAAGAAGAAGCCTGCACTTAAAGGGGATTTAGATGGCCTGATAAATCCTTTCCCTAGGCTTTCTTTAACATACTCATTCATGGCCACAGTTTCAGGTCCGGACAATGCATATAACCTTCCCTTAGGCAAAGTGGCACCAGGAATTAGCTCAATAGCACAATCATAAGGCCTATGGGGAGGCAGAATGTCCGCATTGCCCTTGGAAAATACATCAACAAAATCCTGGTATTCCACAGGAATGGGTGCGGGAATGACAGCAGCTATTCTGATGGGAAACGTAATACATTCCTTATTACAGATGGTACCCCATTGTGAGATCTCCCCCGACTGCCAATCAATGATGGGATTATGAAAGGCCAGCCAAGGGTGACCCAGAACCACTGGAACTGCTGGGCAATGGGTAAGGAAAAACTAAATTTTTTCAGAATGCAGAGCTCCTACCGAAAGTAGAACAGGAGGTGTACAGAGAGAAATAACCCCATTGGACAAGGGACTCCCATCTAAACCATGCATGGTGATACACCTACCCAAGGCTAACTGAGGAATACCTAAGGCCTTGGCCCATGTTAAATCCATAAAGTTCCCTGCAGCTCCACTGTCCACAAAAGCCGAGACCGAGGAACAGAGGCTGCCAAAGGAAACTTTAGCTGGGACTAACAGTGAATTATTTGAGGAGATAAGCTGCAGACCAAAGTGAACCCCCTCACAAATCACTTGGTCGAGGCGTTTCCCGACTTGTTCGGACAACTACGGGCAAAATGTCCCTTACCTCCACAGTATAAACAAAGACCAGAATTTTGCCTTCTGGTTCTTTCTTCAGGAGACAGTTTGGAGAGGCCTATCTGCATGGGCTCCTCTATGTCCACAGGAATGGAAAAAACACAAGGAGTAGACCCGACAGATGCTCCTTTTTCAGCCCTCCGCTCTCTGAGACGACGATCAATCTTAATAGAGAGCTCCATGAGTTTATCGAGAGTCTCAGGAGCGGGATACTGAAGGAGACTGTCTTTTATAGACTCGGATAAGCCGAGGCGAAACTGACTGCGCAGGGCTGGGTCATTCCATCCACAGTCGTTTGACCAACGGCGAAACTCCGTACAATAAATCTCTGCGGGATTCCTACCCTGTCTGAGAGCACGCAACTGACTCTCGGCGGATGCCTCTCTATCAGGGTCGTCATACAATAGCCCTAAAGACCCCAGAAAGGCGTCTACAGACAATAAAGCCGGAACGTCTGTTCTTAAACCAAAAGCCCAGGTCTGAGGATCCCCCTGAAGTAAGGAAATAATAATTCCAACCCGCTGAGATTCCGTACCTGAAGAGACTGGTCTTAAACGAAAATAAAGTTTACAAGACTCTTTAAAATTAAAAAACTGCTTTCTATCCCCAGAAAAACGGTCAGGCAAATGCATTTTTGGTTCAGGAATGACCCTCGGGGAAGTCCGTAACAGATCTTCCTGTGACCTCACCCGAAGGGACAGATCCTGAACCATCTGAGTAAGTTCTTGAATCTGGCTAACTAGAAGCTGGCCAGGATTTGGCCCAACACCGGTGGGATTCATGAGGCCGACAAATCTTCCAACTGAATAAGGGAAAAAATTAAATCCTGTTTAATTTTAAATTTTAGTCTGGCCGGTGATAATGTTATGATTCCCGTACTCCAGACCAGAGGAGATCTTATGGCAGAGGTCCGAGTACTGGAAAGATATGCTGGTTACGGGAGCAGGAAAGCCTAGTAACCCCTGGCGCCCTAACTCCGTTGTCTCGCCCGTGTTATCAGAAATCCCCTGCGAGACTATGGTTGCTTGAGCCCATGGCAGCCGCGTTTGAAGGGCGGATTATGTCTGCCCAACTTCGATGCCCCCTCAGGTCTTAATGGGAGACAAAGGGAAATCCGAGACAGGGTGATAACAAGGGGCCCACTGACTAAGCAACCAGGCCAGGGGCTACAAGCTAACTAACTTAAACCAAAAGTATGTGCGGACAAACCGCCAGGGAAAAGGACAACCAAAGATCCACTGATCCGTTACTCCTATCCAGCACCGCTGGATACCAGAGTGGATTTGTGGGAGCGGAATCCTCCGCAAAAGCTCCGGAACACAATGAAACTAAATAATAAACAGTAAGCGGTCAAGCCGCAACACACGGCTACGCCGCGACTCACGAACACCACAGGATGTTAAAGGTGCTCGGTCGGACTCCAGGAATAGATGACAACTTCCGAGTACAGGACCACTGAGGACAGGAACAACCGGATTGAGCAGGACTGGAAACTCTCTGTAACTGACACAGCAAACAGGAAGCTATCACCGGCGTCTGTGAGAAGTCCTGAGAGTGCTTAAATTTGGGAGCCCTCCAATCAAGATCCAGACAGGGTAATCACATAATCATGCCGTGCAGCTGCATGCTGTACGGCCAGGATACACTTGAACTGATTAATTAAGACCCAGCAACGGGGAACGCGGTCCGAGCGTGGCGTCCCCGTTGCTAGGGTCTGAGCGGCTCCGTGCGCCCGGCGTCTAGCGTTGCTAGGGAGCCGGCGGCTGTCTGCCTGCGGCGTCCCTAGTTGCTAGGCGCCGGGCCGCACTGACGGGCGGACCCTCGGCGCCTAACAGCGGGACGCCGCTACAGCGGGTCGCTCTTGCTGAGCTGTTGCTTGGAGACCAGGGGCAGTGAGCAATGTGGCTTTGCAAAAAGGTCTGCATTACTGGGCACCGCCATGTTGGAGACCAAGTTTTAAGCATAGTTCCTGTTTCCTGTTTCTTCCAGCCAATCCAGAGGAAGCTCTCCCTATAAAAGGGGGCTGGTTTAGGACAGGGACGCCAGTGCTTCAAAGTACAACCCTGTTGTAGGTGCTTTAGCCTGTGCTCCCAGGATTCCTGCTGTATTCTGGTCCTCCTGATCCTGCTTGGTCGGTTCTCTGTTGCTGCTGCATCCCTGCCGTTTCTAGCCTGCTACTGCCTGTGGAAGCGCTCCTGGAAAACCCGGTCCAGTAAGACTCTTTGGGCACAGTCGGCCAAGGGTCTTCTGCCTCGTCTTTCAAGCCACACTCCACAGATCTCCTTCACCAGCCACGCCTTTGTACCACCAACCACAGCCTGCAGATTATTATCTTCAAGCCTCATTTTCCAAACCACAGTCCACAGTCCTAGTTTCCAGCCACATCTTCAACCACCATCCACAGTTCCACAGTTCATCATCTACAGTCTCGTCTTTCAAATCACAGTCCACAGTTCTTCGCCTCCAGCCATGTCTTCAACCATCGTGCTCCAGCCTCGGTTCTCTACCTCAGCCCTGTACATAATAAATACTTTCCATTGACTCTCAAACCCCGCCTACGCTCTTCATTGCTCCGTGTCCCATGCGAAAGAACTATATCCAGTTCCCTCATCTGGTTCACTCACAGCCTGCTACCTCCTCGGGCAAATCTCAGCTGCCGGATCCTCAAACTCCACTAGACGTGACATAATTATACTAATAAAAGTGATATTTTACTGTTTTCCGTATATACACATTGACATATGTTATTTTTTTCAAGAGTGCATCAACCAAGAGTCTTCTTTCTTTCCTTTTGTGTTGTACTGCATCTTCACTTAATTTGTGAAAGCTGGAGACTTCCGGTTCCGGCGCCCATGTGAGGAGAAGCTGATTACTGCAGCTCTCCTGCACCCTCGGTAACCGGAGCACACAGCGCCTCCCGCTCGCGGCTTTTCTCCGCACCTGGCGCACACTACCTGTGGGAAAGTGCTGGGGATTGGATGGAAAGGTTTCTGTCCTCCCCCATGCCCCATAAAGCCCAGAGATCGAGGTCTGAAAAACGGCCGGGGCAATCCAAGATGGCCGCCGCACCTAGCTCACAAACGAGTCTGCAGGCTGCTGGCAGCATTAAACAGGCTTCTGCAAAACACATGTTTCCCTCAGGTGAGCCTGACTGTTCCCCTGCCTCTCCAGTGACTTATGCTGATGTAGTGAGAGCTGTTAGGGATGCCATGGAGCCTATCATGGATGCACATGCTGCTAAAATGCAGCAGGCAGTAAAAGATCAAAAATCCCAAATCAAGCAGTTATCTAAGACTGTTCTTACAAATGAACAAAGGCTGGGGGAGACTTTTCAGGATGTTGGGGATCTTAAGCACAGATATGATGAGCTCCAGAAATCTCACTTCCAGCTGCTGAACAAGGTTGACGATCTTGAACATAGATCGAGGAGATAGAATCTTCGGGTGCTGGGGCTCCCTGAGTCACTGAAAGGTCCTGATTTGACTCTTTTTTTTTTACAAACGTCCCTCCTTGATTTGTTGCATATCCAAGATGAATGCACTGGCTTAGTTATCGAGAGAGCCCACAGACTGGGTCCTCCATGTTCTTCACCTAATAGCAGACCACGTGTGGTTATATTTAAATGTCTGAACTTTCTCCATAAGGAGGCAATATGGACGGCATCCAGGAGGCATAGGAATTTACAATGGGAGTGAGCTCATTTGGCCATTTTCCAGGACTACTCCGCGGAGGTATCCCGGGCACGTCGGGAATTTACCCCCCTTTGCTCCCGTTTGGTAAAGGCGAATAAAAAATTTGCTCTGCTCTTCCCTGCAAGACTACGCCTGTTTGATGGAAATTCTTTCCGGGACTTTACAAATCTTGCAGATGCAGAGGCTTATGTTTCTGAGGCATCCAAGGCAGATGACGACTCCTCTCAGGCGGATGACACCCTGGATTGAGATGGCTGAGTATTGCTCCTGGACTTCTCTGTTTCCGGTTATGTCTGCCAATTTAATTATTGCTGTAGAATCTGCTGCAGGTGTTTTTTCCCCCAAAAGAGACTTTGGTCTTATACAGTGGGCTGAACCTTTTTGCCTTGTTTTATGTTTTAGATTTTTCTTATTCATCTGTTGTCTTTTTGTGGCTATGTAATCTTTCTAGAATGGTTATATATGCTTAGCGGAGATATCTCCCCCTTCTTCTTATGTGATAGGCTGCGTTTTTCTTTTTCTGTAACATGCTCTGTGTGCTCTGATATTTTCTTGTTATTTTTCCTATGTATATTTTCATATATTATGTTGCCGAGGGTGGGTAAGGGCGCCCCCTCCCTCATTTTTTCCTCAGGTTTTCACAATTCTGGCTGGCTCATTGGCGGTCTATGACGGCCTCTGTGCTTGCTTGAACCGGTTGTTCTCGTTTTCTGAAGTTATGATTGTCCTTAGCAGGACTTTCTTTCACAATGTTAATGTTATATTTTGTGTGTTTTCTATGTTTCTGTCCCTCTTTTCTTCTCCCCCTCCCCTTCTCCTCCTTATGTGTCCACCCCGGTATGATTTGTATCCGTTTTTCGGCGGCTGTAGATATCATGATTACTGCGCAGGTTTTCAGGCTTTCCCAGTTCATTTGATGCATGGCTAGTTTGAGTGTCGGCACGTGGAGTGTGGGAGGGATCAACTCCCCAGCTAAACGCAGAAAGATTTTGCTCTATCTTCGGAAGGTGGGGATGGATGTTGTTTTCATTCAGGAATCTCACCTTATGCCAAATGAGGTGGTAAAACTGAACACTATGGGTTGGTCTGTGGTAGCCTTTTCCTCCTTTTCTTCTAAGGCTAGGGGAGTGATTATTTTAGCACGGCACACGGTCCCTATCTCCGTCCATGCGATTTTAGATGACACTCAGGGTCGGTATGTACTGGCAGATGTCACATTGTATGCATCCAGGTTCCTACTTTGTAATATTTATGCTCCCAATCAGTACTCTAAGCAATTTTATACGAACATGGTCACTAAGCTACTAAGCTACTCTGAAATTCCTATAATCTTGGGTGGAGATTTTAATTTATATTCTTCTCCAACCTTGGATAAATCCCCTCCTCCTCGCGCTCCCCCCTCGTTACCACGACTTGGTATCCCCTATATTTGCTCGCAGTTGTCCTTAGTGGATGTGTGGCGCGCATGCTACCCATTAGAAAGGGAATTTACATGCCTCTCAGCTGCGCACCACACGTTCTCGAGGATTGCTGTTATCTGACTCCTTTTTCTCAAAAGTGGCTGACTCTAAAATTGAGGATATCTGTATTTCGGACCATGCTTTATGCTGGATGAAATTGATGCTCCTCTCAGAAAAATCCCCTTTTCGCTCCTGGCACTTCCCCTCTCATTTAAGTGGCTCTCTGAAATTCCGCTCCTCATTAGATGCAGCGTGGCTGGATTATCATACGCATAATGGAGAAACTCTGAGCGAGGATCCTACTCTTTTCTGGCAGGCGTCAAAATCAGTTATTCGGGGGCACATTATGTCCTATAGTAAAAAAAGGGATTTAGATTTAAACTCATAATATTTGGAAGCCCAGGCGGCTCTTACTCACTTTTTTCAGGAATTTAAATCCTCCCCCTCCCCTTCTACTAGGGAACGGTACCTTACACAAAAAACACTGTTTGATACCCTCCTTTCTCAAATGGAAGCTAAATATTCATTTTCAAGAGACTGTGGCATTAACAGATATGGCAATAAGTCTGGCAAACTGTTATCCCGTTTATTAAAGGGCAGACACCCTAAAGTGGTCATTCACTCTCTGCTCACCCAAGGTGGAGACAGAGTACGGACCTCGGCCGAGATTGCTGAGGTGCTACAGTCTTTTTATACCACTCTTTATGCACGTCCTGTTATTAACCAGACCCACAAGTCTAGCTTTTGGTCTTCTACTGATCTGCCTCAAATGTCAGAGTCGCACTGTACCTCTCTTCTTGCACCTATCACCACTGAGGAAGTTTCTTTAGCAATAGCTGGACTGAAGACCTGGAAGACTCCGGGCCCTGATGGTTTTGCCAATGACTACTATAAAATTCTATCTACTAGACTGTGCGAACCTCTTTCTGTCTTATTTAATTCTTTTATGCAGGGTCCTTCCTTGCCCCAATATTTTAATTCCGCAGTCATAAAGGTTATCCCGAAGCCTGGCCGGGATCCTGAGTCTCCCAGTTCTTATCGTCCGATCTCCCTTCTAAACACGGATTATAAATTGTTCACTAAAATCCTCTTGAATAGACTCAAATTCATAGTCCCTGATATAGTTCATACAGACCAGACTGGATTTGTCTGGGGTCGGCAATCAGTGATCAATATCCGTAAGGTCTTAACTGTTATGCAGGCCTTTCAGCTTTCCAAACCCACTGACACTAATGTATTATTGTCACTTGATGCCGAAAAGGCGTTCGACCTGGTCACCTGGGACCATCTGTATGAAACGCTCCACCGCTTTGGTGCACCTGAGGACTTTGTCTCTCTTATTTCCCGATTATATGAATCTCCCTCCACTCAAGTTTTGGGGAATGGTATCCTCTCATCCCCTTTTCTTATCCAGAGTGGCACACGTCAGGGCTGCCCCTTGTCACCTTTATTATTTGCCTTAGCTTTAGAACCCCTAGCTGTTTCCCTGAGAAATTCTCCCAGATTTACAGGCATAAAAATAATGGACACAATGTTAAAATAATTATCACTGTATGCTGACGACATGCTTCTATTTATTTCTCATCCTGATACGTCCATCCCTGCGATTGTCTCCCTGATTGAACAATTTGGTTCCTTTGCGGGATACAAAATTAATATATCTAAATCCGAGCTTCTCCTCCTTTCAGGAGACTCTTCCCTCTTTCCATTATACCCGGTCCTGTCCCGATTCCCAGTGGCTCGAGATAGTCTTAGATATTTAGGGGTTCAGATCCCTACTTCCCTCCCGGATCTATATGCGGTTAATTTTGGTCCTATTTTGTCCAAGGTGTCTAAAATCCTTACAGACTGGGCGTCTCTGCCCTTGTCTCTTATGGGTCGACCAGAAGTTATTAAATCTGTTGTTTTTCCCAAGATTGCTTATTTTCTTCTTATGCTCCCTATTGCCCTTGTTGAGAAAGATGTCCTTTTTCTTAAACAGTGTTTCACTAGATTTCTATGGGCAGGTAAACGACCAAGAGTGCCCTACGCTAGGTTACAGCTATTACGTGAAGAGGGAGGTATGGGAATCCCGGATCCTGTTCTATTTAGTAGAGCAGCGATGTACCGGTATATCACAGACTGGCTTTGGGGCAGATCAGTATTTACGAACTTGCCACTTTAACTGGCCGTATTCCATCCTTTCTCACCTGCTGCACTCTTACACACCCCAAACTCCCGTCTCCCATCTGAGATAAAACATAATATTTTATTTTGGCATACATATCGAGCATGGCAGGCCACTCACACTAAAGCCCAGAGAAAACCTGACACCTCTCTTCACACTACGTTTTGGGGTAACCCATGTTTCCTTCCTGGCCTAGATAACGCACATTTTTTGAGTTGGAGAGAAAAGGGGATCGCAGCTATTAGAAACATATATGACCCAGGAGGCAAGGCAGTGCTTTCTTTCTCTGATATCCAGATAAAATTTGGTATTTCCCACCGGGAATTTTTTATGTACCTGCAGGCTAGACACTTTGCTCAATCCCAGTCTCACCCAATGATTTCTGAGGCTACCACAGACCCGCTGCGCACCTTAACGGTGCTTACTAAAGATTGTCCTTACCATCTTAGTTACTTCAGAAACACCTTTAGGGTCTCATATAGAGACCGGCTCTGGGATTCTGCGTTGTCTTCATGGGCCAGAGATATCCCCAATATGGGATCGTGCGCTGAATTGTTAGATAACATTTTACCCACTTTTAGGTTCTTATACTCTGTCTCTTTGCAAGAGGTTCACTTGAAGACACTCCAAAGGGCATATATAGCGCCTAATCAGAGGGCACACATGGTCCCAGACGACACTGGCTGTTGCATCAAATGTACTGCGCAGAGTGCCACCTTATACCACAATATGTGGTCTTGCCGGAAAATATCTAAGTTTTGGTACAAGGTGGTCGCTTATCTCAACACAGTATTTAACTTACGGTTAATAAAACGCCCGAGGGCTTGTTTGCTACTTGATTTTAGGGAGTGGTCTCTTGGGCCTGAAGATAGAGATATTGTTCCGGTACTCTCTGTTATCCTGACAATTGCCAAGAAACAAATTCTGAATAATTGGATCAAACCGTCTACCCCTTCTTTGATGGCTGTGAAACACATGACCCTCCGGATTATTTATTTTGAGAGGCGTGCTACTCTTCCCGATATTGAATTGGGGGTCAGGCGGTTTGCCAAGAAGTGGGAGAGGTATATTGACACTCTAGACCCGGATGTACAGTCGTTCATCTATAAACTTTTTGAGACCACAACGTGGTATCTATATAGACAAATCGATAAGGCCTCTTGACAACCTAGGCCCATGTACTGTTCCTTTGGGACCCCCTGCTGTTTTCTTAGGAAATGCAATTATATTAATTTAATACCCCATGCTGTATGTTTAGTTTGATGCCATATGGGTACTGAACCTTCTCTTTGGTTAGAATGGCTAACCATGCCTGAATTACTTCTTTAATATTTTTACTTAGGACTTCTTTGGCCGCTACTCATTCATGATATGATTATACTTGTATTGTTTTCCCCATTTGTTTCTCCCCCCCCATCCCCCTCCTCCTGTCTGTCTTCTTTATTGACCTCTCGGGTATACTGATGTCCTGTGAATCCTCAGGTAGAATTGTATGTTTAGCCTTAGGTATATGGTGATTTCTTATGCTAAGACGCACGTCGGTAATGTCTTCATCATTTCCTAGACCTCATGTAGGTTAAGATTGTTTATCCTTTACCTCTTACTCAAGCCTACAAGTACCGACTATGTATCTGTGGTTTCACTGATGTGGCTTAAAAGCACCTTACGATGGATTATTGTAACTATACCGGTTTCTCTCCGGTTTTTGGTATGTCTGTATCATGAAGGTCTTCCCTGTTCTTGTATTTCTATAAAAAAATCTAATAAAAATTGTTGAATTAAAAAAAATTTGTGAAAGCTGGTCCGAGTTTATCATTTGTATCTAACCCTGACTGGTGCGGAGTCATCCCCTGTTTTTCAAACATGTGAATTATTAGGGAACAGAAAAGAGGCCATCTATGTGTCCATCGTGAATGAGCTACTGGACAACTAAAGAATATGAGTTGTAGAATGTCACTTACAATTCACTTTTTACATTCCCATCTAGACTTTTTCCCTGACAACCTGGGTAGTGTAAGTTATGAACAGGGAGTACGTTTTCACCAAGACATTCTGACAGTGGAACATCGCTACCAAGGACACTGCAATGATGTGGGGGCTACTGCTGGTTCCTTTTTAGAGAGACCAATGAGACACTGTACAAAAGGAAAGCGTCAACATCCTATTTCCCTAAAGCAAAGTGACTTTACATTTTATCTTTTATGCACAATTGCATTACGGCTAATTTGGATTATTAAGAATTACTGAAAATAAGTTTCTGCAGTTTTTTAATGTTTCTGTAGTTGTATTAGTATTTTACAAATGAATATGATGAGAATATTTCAATTCTATAGAAATTATTTAAAATGTTTACTTTCTTTTTTTTCAGATTCACAGTAGCTATTACCACTGTTGTTATGTGTGTGTGCATCTAATAAATGTGACATGACAGAGAAAATCAGATTTTTCCACTGAATTCAGCATCCCCTTTCCTTCCAAATTACTCCTACCTCAACGCTACAGCAATCCTGATAATCTCATTCACATCTCTCCCACAAACTCATACCCCCTATCCTGTGCACTCTGGAATGCCAGATCTATTTGCAACAAACAGGCCCCCACTCATGACCTTTTCATTTCCAACTCCCTGCACCTCCTGGCCATTACAGAAACCTGTATTACTCCTCATGACACCACTTCTGCTGCTCTCTCTGCTGGGGGCCTCACATTCTCACACACACTCCGACCCGGGGGTCGCCATGGGGGTGGTGTTGGGATCCTTTTACCCTCAAGCTACACATACCAACTTATACCTCCAGAACCTTCTCTTACATTCTCTACATTTGAGGTCCATGCAATACGCCTCTACCAACCTACTAATCTTCGAGTTGCTATAATTTACCGTCCACCTGGCATTTCCTCCAAATTCCTCGACAACTTTGCTCCCTGGCTACCTCACTTCCTCTCTTCTGACATTCCCTCCATTATTCTAGGTGATTTCAACATCCCTATCGATAACCCCACAAAATTACCTGCCTCTAAACTCCTTAACCTCACCTCTTCTCTTGGTCTCTCCCAGTGGACCACCTCACCCTCCCATGTGAACGGGAGCTCACTGGATCTGGTTTTCACTCACCGCTGTGATATTTCTGATTTATCCAATTCCCCTTTTCCCCTCTCTGACCACCACTTGCTCTCTTTCAACTTATCTATCTCTGCTTCCCCATCTCTCCCTCCTAAGGCTACCATCACGAAGTGTAACATTGAGGCTATTGACACCTCATCCCTATCCTCCCTGTTTGACTCCCTTCTCTCTCCTCTTCTCTCTCTCACATGCCCTGAACAAGCCACATCCCTATACAATGCATCTCTTACTTCTGCCCTTGACTCTGTTGCTCCGCCAACCACTATTCACCCTCGCAGATCAACACCTCAACCCTGGCACACCAAATGCACCAGATATCTGCAAAAATGCTCACGTACTGCTGAGCGACACTGGAGGAAATCATGCTCTAAGGCAGACTTCCTCCATTTCAAATTCATGCTCTCATCCTTCAGTACTGCCCTTTCCCTTGCTAAACAATCATACTTCAAAATCCTAATTTCTACCCAGTCTTCCAACCCCCGGCGCCTCTTTGCCACTGTTAACTCCCTCCTCTGCCCACCACCACCTCCTCTCCCTTCCTCATTGTCTGCTCTTGACTTTGCCACTTATTTCACATCCAAGATTGACTCCATACGTCAGGATATCACATCCCACCAGACCAGCAACCAGCCACCACCCATCCCTTGCCACCCATCCCCTTCCCTCTTACCAACTCTGACATCTTTCTCCCATGTATCTGGCGAGGAAGTCATGGCCCTCATGCGTTCCTCCCCCCCCCCCCACAACCTCCCCGCTCGACCCTATCCCCTCCCACCTCCTCTGCTACCTCTCTCCTTCTGCCTGTTCCCATATTGCCCACCTTCTCAATCTCTCCCTTTCATCAGGCACTGTCCCCTCTGCCTTCAAGCATGCTCTTGTCTCCCCTATTCTTAAAAAACCTACCCTTGATCCTAACACTCTCTCCAACTATCGACCCATCTCTCTCCTCCCCTTTGCCTCCAAACTTCTTGAGCGTATTGTCTATAATCGCCTCACTGCCTTTCTTTCCTCTCACTCACTGCTTGACCCATTCCAGTCTGGTTTCCGTTCTCTCCACTCCACTGAAACTGCCCTCACAAAAGTCTGCAATGACCTCCATGCAGCCAAATCTATGGGCCACTACTCTCTGCTTATTCTTCTTGACCTCTCTGCTGCTTTTGACACTGTGGACCACCCTCTCCTTCTGCAAATCCTTCACTCTCTTGGTCTGCGTGATACTGCCCTCTCCTGGCTGTCCTCCTACCTCTCTGATCGTTCCTTCTCTGTCTCCTCTCATGATGCTACCTCCCCCCCACTTCCACTTACTGTTGGTGTCCCCCAAGGCTCTGTTCTTGGTCCTCTCCTTTTCTCTGTCTATACGTCCTCTTTAGGTGAACTCATTAGTTCTTTTAACTTCCAATACCACCTCTATGCTGATGACACTCAAATCTACCTCTCCTCCCCTGATCTCTCCACGGCTCTCCTCACTCGTACCTCAAACTGTCTTTCTGCTATCTCTTCCTGGATGTCTCAGCGCTTTCTTAAACTCAACATGTCTAAGACTGAGCTGATCATCTTCCCAACCTCCCGCACAGCCTCACCTCCCACAATCTCATTATCCATTGATGGCACGACTATCTCCCCTAGCCCCCAAGTACACTGTCTTGGCGTAATCCTTGACTCCTCCCTCTCCTTCAAACCACACATTCAGCACCTCTCACAAACCTGTCATTTTCATCTCAAAAACATTTCCAGAATCAGACCTTTTCTCACCCAGGATGCCACTAAGATCATTATTCACTCACTGATTATTTCCAGACTGGACTACTGTAATCTCCACCTAACTGGTCTCCCTGACAATTACCTCTCTCCACTCCAATCTATCCTCAATGCTGCTGCCCGGCTCATCTTCCTCACCAAACGCACTACGTCTACCTCCCCTCTCCTACAGGCCCTCCACTGGCTTCCCTTCCCTTTCAGAATCCAATTCAAACTTCTCACACTCACTTACAAAGCTCTCACCCACTCCTCTCCCATCTACATCTCTGACCTTATCTCCCTTTACTCTCCCACCCGTCCTCTTCGCTCTGCTAATGCACGCCGACTCTCCTGTCTTCTGATTACTTCCTCCCACTCCTATCTCCAAGATTTTTCACGTGCTGCTCCCTTTCTCTGGAATTCTTTACCTCTCCCCCTTAGACTCTCCACCTCTCTACAAAACTTCAAACAGGCTCTTAAGACCCATTTCTTTACCAAACCTAGCCAAATCTCAACCTAACCCTCTGTTCCACGCTCTCTATGTACCCCATCTGTGTCACCCCTGTCTGTCTACCCCTCCCCTTAGAATGTAAGCTCTCATGAGTAGGGCCCTCTTCTCTCATGTGCTTATACGTTTCTTACTTTAATAATCCTCAACTGCCCAGATCCCGCAGTTTTTTGGCCACCTGGAACTTATCTCTATGTTTACTGGTGTAGTTATGCTTAGTTGCCCTGTACTTGTCCTATATTGTCTTCAACTGTAAGTCACTGTTTTCCTGTTTTGATTATGTGCATATGTACTCTGTAAATGGGCGCTGCGGAACCCTTGTGGCGCCATATAAATAAAGGATAATAATAATAATCCCTAAATTAGGTGGACATGCATATTCGCATGCCAGTTGCAGAGACACTAGATGAGAAAATAAAAGATATCTCTCAGAAGGGCCATACTGAGCGAGATCTTTTACAATCTCGTCTAGTGTGTACACTCAGTGTTGTTAATGTTGTGCGCTCCCGTGCATCGTTAACGACCCCCGCCCTCGTCTGAACATGTACAGACGAGGGAGGTCCTCATTAACGACCGCCATGCTGCATGGGCTTCATTCCACCCCCACGCCCCCGCCGTCGCTCCCTTCTCTGCTGGCGTCACCAAATGTGCAGTCGCAGTGACCTCATGGCCTCACCTATGTCATTTCTAGGGAAGGATGTGTCTTTTTTTCCGTCAAGTATAGCAGTTTCTTTTGTTAATTTGTAACTTGTGCAAGTTGTAAAACAGGGGAGGAGGTGGATATTAGCAGTGCAAAGAGAAGCTTCAGATTATGTTATTAATCAGGGAACCCTTCACAGGTACAGTATGCTATGACTACTTCATGATCTTTTCTATATAAAGTACATCTGCCTGGAAACAGCTACTGGTAACAGATATCTGTAGTAATATGTGAATATAGCATTTGCAATTGTCTCAGAAGTACAATTGTTTTGGGTAATTTACAGTATACATTTGTTATTTACTGTTAAACTAAATGTGTAACTATTAATGAAACAGGTGATTGGAACGTTACTGTATACATCTGAGACCCACCTGTGCTGTAATAGTTCTAATAGGTTGCTGTGAAAGTAGTGTATATGACGTTATAATGGTTCAGTATAGTAGTGAGCTGTGTTTCTTCTATCTGATTTCAGTGCCTGTGATTTATTACTAGAAGCCGCTGGGGAATCTGGAGAACACTTCTCATTTACTAAGTTTGAAAACACAGGTAACATGTTGATGCTTACTGATGACACTATATATTACTATATTGCCTGGATGCTATTTTTCTTAATACTGGGTCATAATCCTAAAGCCAGGTAACGATTGCTCTGCCAATACAGTAAATGTAGGCAATGATTTGACAATTGAAAGAGAAAACATCACTGACCTAGAAGTGACCATCTGTTTAAAAAATAAAGGATACAGTGTAATACAGGTTGAGTATCCCATATCCAAATATTCCGAAATACAGACTTTGAGTGAGAGTGAGATAGTGAAACCTTTGTATTTTGATGGCTCAATGTACACAAACTTTGTTTAATACACAAAGTTATTAAAAATATTGTATTAAATGACCTCCAGGCTGTATATATAAGGTGTATATGAAACATAAATGAATTGTGTGCTTAGATTTAGGTCCCATCACCATTATATCTCATTATGGTATGCAATTATTCCAAAATACGGAAAAATCCGATATCCAAAATACCTCTGGTCCCAAGCATTTTGGATAAGAGATACTCAACCCGTAGTACCAACTCTAATTATATAAACTGAGATTGTACTTCCATTAGATACAGTTTATTATATAGATAATAAAGAAAAAAAAATCATCTTTGGCAGTAAACAACATGAACAGGTTCTTAATTTCAGACAAGATTTTAAAAAACATTAAAAAACTTTCATACGTAACTAAACAAACATACTGTACATATATGCAAACAATCTGTAACATATTGCAATATATACAGAGCACTGATATTATAGGAGGGCATATAATTTACTGGTCAAAACATACAAGGCAACATTTGAGTGTTACACCTGTACCCCAAGATCTAATGCTGATCACACACACCAAGCGATTTTCCACTGACATCAGGGACGTAGCCAGAACTTTGTGGGCCACATAGCAACATCTTGAAGAGGCCTTGTCCACTATGCTTCCATAGACACACTTCTATTCAGCTGTTGTTAATTGTATGCCCCATAACAGTGCCCTACTTTATTTTATGAACCATAGTAGTGCCCTAGTTCACAGTATGTCACATTTTATGGCTGCCAGTACACATTATGCCACACAGTAACCCCAATTCATGTTCTGACATAGTGTTCCCAGTTCATATTGTGTAACAATATAATGCCCTCTTGTTCATTTTATGCCGCATTACAATGAGCAGGTCCAAGGGCATACCTAGATATATTGTAGGCCCCAAGGCAAATGTTTGTACGTGCCTCTATGTATCAACACATGTATCTTTCACAGCAAAGATGAGCCCCATAGCAGCTGCACTCCCTTCACCTATGGTAGCTACGCCCTTGACTGACATCCACTGTTTATGATCACTTTTGCTCAGTAAAACACTGGTACACACATGGTCTGATCTAGAGAAAAACTGAGAGCATTTAAAAATTTGCAATTGTTAGTGCCACCCAGATACTACAATAATCAAAGATACTGTACTTAAATAGATTGAATCGGGTTGGGTATGGGTGACAGCAGGGGGGGTGGGCAGTGCAACGAGTTCCCTTGCCGGCTCAGAGGCAAGCTGCGCTCGCCACATGTTCTATTCCCGCTCTATGGGTATCGTGGACCCCTATGTACTGTACTGTATTATCATAGGATCAGGGTGGGTGCAAGGTTTCTCTGCACCATAGGCAAAACTTCAGCAATCACCCCTCCACCCCCCTACACCCTGCAGCGTGTTGGGAAATGGATCCCGGCGCTTAGGATGCCGGTGGTCAGAAGAATGACAGCAGCATCCTGATGCTCAGAATCCCAACACCTTGTGGGAAAGTATGCTAACCCTCACCCCTCCCCTCCCTGCAGCCTAACCCTCCCTTCCCACAGTCTAACCTTAACCCCCCTCCCCCTGCAACCTAACCCTCCCCTCCTGCAACCTAACCCTCCCCTCCTGAAACCTAACCCTCCCCCTGGTGCCGGAGTATAAGAGACGGAGCGACCTGGGGTTATAGGACACCCTGCTCCCCAGTCCAGGCCGTCTGTTGCTGTATGAAAAATTTCAAAAAATAATAATTATCTCCTAAACGGCAGGAGGGAAGGGGTGCTCGGTGCCTATGCTCTCACCAACTGCAGGCCTCTAGTGATATAGTATGTATGCAGGGAACTTCTGTAACTAACAGAGTGTGAGGTATAGCAATACAGGTACTGGTTGTTTCCCAATGAGCCCTATGGCACACAACCACTCACACTCACAAACACACACACTGTACTGAGGCACACACACTCATACTGAGACACACACACTGTCACTCACACTGAAGCACACATACATACTGAGGCATACACACTGACACTCACACACACTGTCACTCATACTGAGGCACACACACACACTCATACTGAGAGAGACACAACACACACACTGAGGCACACACCAACACTCATACTGAGGCACACACACTGACACTCACACACTGTCACTCATACTGAGACACACACACACACACACACACACACACACACACACATACTGAGACACACACACTGTCACTCAGACTGAGGCACACACACTGTCACTCAGACTGAGGCACACACACACACATACTGAGACACACACACAAACACACACATTCATACTGGAGGCACACACTGACACACACACTGTCACTCGTACTGAGACACACACACACTCATACTGAGGCACACACACACAGTCACTCATACTGAGACACACACACACACATACTGAGACAGACACACACACAGACATTCAAACTGAGGCACACACAGTCACCCAGACTGAGGCACACACACATACTGAGACAGACAGAGACACACACACACACACACACACACACACACACTCATTCTGAGATACTCACTCTGACACTCACACTGAGGCACACACACACACTCATATTGAGACACACACACACACACTGAGGCACACATACGCACATACTACCACATCAGTAGTTACATCCAGCTCAGACTCACTGCAGGAGCCAGTGTTAGATAGAGTAGGCAAAGCTGCAGACAGGCCGCCGGGAACCAGGCAAAGTTTGGGCCGTGGCCTAATCACGGAGATGTGACCACGCACCCTTTTATACATTTGAAAAAAACTAAACAAAACACACCATCAAGCAGCAGTACACGGGACCAACCGACTCTCCCACTGTATAGCTTCTCCAGAGTTGGTGAATTCTGGAGAGAGAATGGTGGATCCTCAGACACTACGTAGTGTACAGTGGCCTGGAATGGCCAAAAAGAAGCTATCAGTCTGTTTAGCAGTGCTGCAGGACTCCCCGTAGCGCTGTTACTAGTGTCCATCCATGCCGCCGGGTGCCCTGCTGCTATTATAGCAGTCACATGGGGACTAGAGGGCGGGTGTCACAACTGAGGGCCTGAGCTGACGGGAGGCAGCCTCAGTTGTAGGGGCTGAGATGTACCGGAACCTGGGAGGTTGTATCAGACCCCTGGACATGTAAGTAACATGAAGAAGAACCGCCCGAAGGCGTGACCACGACAACTTGAATAAAAGTCAATGATGTTTATTTATGACAAACTCCATGCATCACAGTAGCAGTAAAAGAAACATAAAATCAGCAGAGAAATAATACAGTTCCTGGGTACTACAGGGGCAGGGGCCACAGAGCTCTGGTAGTATGAGACAGTTCTTATTATCTGCGAGTTGGAAAGTCCTTACCAGGCCTGACTGTAGCAATGAAGAAAGCCCAGGATCGTATCAGCTGGTGTTCCAGGGAAAGCTGGACTGCTGTAAATAAAATAGCTGCTGTGGGTTCTGGTTGGAACCAGACAGATGTTGGCATGGAGTGGATACTGGCTGGAACCAGTTAAATAATAAATGAAGCTTGAGAGCGATGCAATATGAATGAAATGTAGAGTTTGAGAGCGGAGAAATAATAATACCGGTGGAGAGTGGTAAACTGTAGAAAGGACACCGGCCCTTTAAGAGAAGCTGTACTCTGCTGGAAGCTGGGCTGGAAGCAGGTAATGTTGTAGCTGGAAACAGATGAATCCACAATGGATCGGAGAGTCAGGCTACACCGCAGGTGGAATGCTGGTGCGGGTCTCTATGGTGGAAGTCTTGAGACAGGAGCTGGAACCTGGAAGACAATCACAGGAGAGAGACAAACAGGAACTAGGTTTGACAACCAAAGCACTGACGCCTTCCTTGCTCAGGCACAGTGTATTTATACCTGCAGCAAGGAAGGGATTGGCTAGGCAATTATGCAGATTAACAATACTGACAACAGATTGGAGGAAATGATCAGCTGACAGAATCCAAGATGGCTGCGCCCATGCAGACACTTGGAGGGAAGTTTGGTTTGTAATCCATGTGGTAATGAAAACAGTAATGGCGGCGCCGGCCACTGGAGACAGAAGACGCCAGACTGACAAGTGCACATCCAACCACGCGGACACAGCGGAGGCCGCGGCTGACGTAATCGCCACTCTGACACTCTGCATGCAGAAGCTCAGGGACGGCGGCGGAGGCCGCGGGAGACGCCATGCCAGATGTAATATGGCGTTACTGTGACAGCGTCTCAGAGAGACAGGAGAGGATGCAGGAATGTGAACATTAGGATAACAGATGGGATCCGGTCCTGGAGCGCTGAGCCAGCCTTAGGAGGCATCTGATGGGTAAGAAATGGCGTCCAGATACCCGGATCGTGACAGCACCCCCCCCTTTAGGAGTGGCCCCAGGACACTTCTTTGGCTTTTGAGGAAACTTGGAATGGAATCTCCGGACCAAGGCAGGAGCATGGACATCAGAAGCATTGGTCCATGAACGTTCCTCAGGACCATAACCCTTCCAGTCAATAAGATATTGTAGTTGACCGTAACGGTGACGTGAGTCCAGGATCTTGGCCACTTCATACTCAACGCCTCGTTGAGTTTGGACTTTCGGAGTTGGAGGAAGTGAGGAATGAAACCGATTCAAGATCAGCGGTTTCAACAGGGAAACATGGAATGTCCTGGGTATTTTTAAGAAGGGAGGCAACTGGAGTCTGTAAGCAACAGGATTGATGACTTGTTCAATCTTGAAAGGACCGATATAGCGAGGTGCAAACTTCATACTGGGAACTCTTAACCTCAAATTCTTCGTGGATAACCATACCCGATCACCCACCTTGAGAGCAGGAACTGCTCGACGCTTCTTATCCGCAAACTTCTTGTACCTGAATGATGCCTTGAGCAGAGCTGATCGTACGCTCTTCCAGATATTGGCAAACTGATGCAAGGTGATATCCACTGCTGGAACAGAAGTTGCTGGAAGCGGTTGGAACTCAGGGACTTTAGGGTGGAATCCAAAGTTAGTGAAGAATGGTGTTGAAGCAGATGAAGAATGATACTGGTTGTTATGACAGAACTCGGCCCAGGGAAGTAATTGAACCCAGTCATCTTGAGAGGAGGACACATAGATGCGGAGGAAGGCCTCCAAGTCCTGATTCACCCTCTCGGTTTGACCATTGGTCTGAGGATGGTAAGCCGTGGAAAACTTTAGCTTGACTTGAAGGACTTGACATAAACTTCGCCAGAATTTGGCTGTGAATTGAACTCCTCGATCTGAGATAATTTCTTCAGGAAGACCTTGGAGTCGGAAGATCTCTTGTATGAATACTTGAGCCAACTTGGAAGCTGACGGAAGACCGGTGAGAGGAATGAAGTGTGCCATCTTGGTGAACCGGTCAACTACCACCCAGATGGTATTGAACTTGTTGCACATGGGTAAATCTGTAATAAAATCCATCGACAAATGGGTCCAAGGTCGACGGGGAACAGATAGTGGAACCAGTTGCCCCGCAGGCGACTGGCGGGATACCTTATGTTGAGCACACTTTGGGCAAGATGCAATAAACTCCAAGACGTCCTTTTTCAGAGTTGGCCACCAATAGGACCTAGAGATAAACTCCAGGGTTTTTTGGATACCTGTATGTCCGGCAAAACGGGAAGCATGGGCCCAATGCATGAGCTTCTTCCTTAGCATCGGTTTCACAAAACTTTTCCCTGATGGGGGCGTAGAGTCCATCCCTACCGTGGAGAATGCCAACGGATTTATAATAGGATGCTTGTCTGAAGACTCTGACTCATTTTCTTGCTCCCATGAGCGGGAAAGGGCATCGGCCTTGCGATTCTGAGAGCCCGGACAGAACTGGAGTTTAAAGTCGAACCTGGAAAAGAAAAGTGCCCATCTGGCCTGACGAGGGTTGAGACATTGTGCGCCTTTCAGATATAAAAGGTTCTTGTGGTCTGTAAGTATGGTGATTGAATGAGAAGCTCCCTCCAACAGATACCTCCACTCTTCTAGAGCGAGCTTGATGGCTAGCAACTCCTGGTCGCCAATGGCATAGTTGCGCTCAGCTGGGGAGAACTTCCGGGAGAAGAAACTGCAAGGGTGCAAATGGCCATCTTTAGCCCTCTGAGATAACACCGCTCCTACTCCAACGGAGGAGGTATCCACCTCTAAGATGAAAGGAGAGTCGATGTCAGGCTGTTTCAGAACAGGCGCAGAGATGAACCTTTGTTTTAAAAGATGAAATGCTTGCATGGCTTCTTCAGACCACTTGGACGGGTTAGCACCCTTCTTAGTGAAAGCAGTAATAGGCGCCACAATGGTGGAAAAGTCTCGTATAAACTTTCGGTAATAGTTGGCGAACCCCAAGAACCTCTGGACCCCTTTGAGGGTTAAGGGTATCGGCCAATTTTGGATTGCTTGTAGTTTCTCAGGATCCATCTCTAGTCCGGAACCGGACACAATGTACCCTAGAAACGGAATGGACTTGACTTCAAAGACGCATTTCTCTAATTTGCAATAGAGATGATTGACACGGAGACGGGACAGAACCTCTTTAACCCAAAAACGATGTTCCTCTAAATCGTTGGCAAAAATGAGGATATCGTCTAGATAGACCACGACATGACGGTATAGAATGTCTCTGAAGATCTCATTGACAAAATGCTGGAAGACAGCTGGAGCATTGCTCAATCCGAAGGGCATGACGAGGTACTCATAATGTCCGTCACGGGTGTTAAAGGCGTTCTTCCACTCGTCACCCTCACGGATCCGGATGAGATTGTATGCACCTCTCAAGTCCAGCTTTGTAAAGATGGTAGCTCCGCTAACTCTGTCAAAGAGCTCAGTAATCAGGGGTAAAGGATAACGGTTCTTGATGGTAATGTCGTTCAAACCTCTGTAGTCGATGCACGGCCGCAGACCACCATCTTTCTTTTTTACAAAAAATAAGCCTGCGCCGGCTGGGGAAGAAGAAGGTCGAATGAACCCCTTTGCTAGGTTCTCTTTAATGTATTCCTCCATAGAATGCGTCTCAGGCAGAGACAACGGATAAGTTCGGCCTCGAGGTGGAACCTTCCCTGGAACGAGATCAATCGGGCAGTCCCATTCTCTATGAGGAGGAAGGATATCAGCAGAAGCTTTACTGAACACATCCGTGAAATCTTGATATGGAGGAGGTGGAACATCAGACGACCTGGGGGAGGAAGAACAGACAGGCAATACTTTAAACAAACATGTCTCAGCACAGGAGGAACCCCATGCCAGGATTTGCGTAGTCGTCCAATCAATTGTAGGATTGTGAAGACGGAGCCATGGAAGGCCCAGGACCACAGGATGTGTGGCTCTTGGAATCACTAAAAAAGAAATAAGTTCGGAATGAAGAACTCCCACTCTCAGACGAACTGGTAGAGTCCTTAAAGAAATAACTGCATCAAAAATTTTGCTGCCATCCACGGCAGTTAAAGAAATGGACGAAGGAAGTCTCTCGGTGGGTAGGGACCACCGTTTAACATAGGCTTTGGTAATAAAGTTCCCAGCTGCTCCGGAATCAAGGAGGGCAATGACGTTCCGATAACGTTGAGCAACTTGAAGCGAGACTGGGAGATTACAATCTTGAGGAGAAGGAGAGGAGATCATTACTCCTAGCCGGCCCTCTCCTTGGCGAGCTAGGATTTGGAGTTTCCCGGACGTTTGGGACAGGCATTAATGGTGTGAGACGGAGCTGCACAATAAAGACAGAGAGACTCGGAGAGACGTCTTCGGCGCTCAGCAGGAGTTAAACGGGAACGGCCAATTTGCATGGGCTCATCTTTAGTTGGTGACAGTTGGCGAGGAGGAGGAGCAGAAGATTTTGGAGCAGATGATCTTCCACGCTCAGTTGCTCTCTCTCTGAAACGTAAATCAACTTTCGTGCAGAGTGAGATTAGCTCATCTAACTTAGAGGGTAAGTCTCTGGTAGCTAACTCATCTTTAATACGCTCAGATAAGCCATGCCAGAATGCAGCATACAGGGCCTCGTCGTTCCATGCCAGTTCGGATGCCAGGATCTGGAACTGTATCAGATATTGTCCTACAGTACATGACCCCTGGCGTAAACGGAGAATCTCGGATGAAGCTGAGGTTACCCGGCCTGGCTCGTCGAAGATGCGCCTGAATGTTAACACGAAGGCAGTGTAGGAAGATAGCAGGGTGTCAGACCTCTCCCATAACGGTGATGCCCAATCAAGGGCTGAGCCACTGAGAAGAGAAATAATGTAGGCAATTTTTGTACGGTCACTGGGAAAATTGCCAGGTTGTAGCTCAAACTGAATCTCACACTGGTTGAGAAATCCCCTGCAGAATCTTGGAGATCCGTCAAATTTTGCTGGCGTTGGAAGATGAAGACGTGGAGCAGAAATGGCTAAGGTGGGTGGGGTTATAGCTGGAGTCACTGTGGTTGACGCACCAGACGCGCCTGATCCACGGAGAGTTGTCTGAATCCCATCCAGCCGAGTAGAGAAATCCTGGAGACAGCGGATGATGTGGCCCTGTGCAGCCTCCTGATGTTCTAGTCGGGCTGCCAGTTCTTGCATCGGCCTGGCCGCTTGATCCTGGTCTCCGGCTGGATTCATTTGGTCAGTGCTTACTGTCACAACTGAGGGCCTGAGCTGACGGGAGGCAGCCTCAGTTGTAGGGGCTGAGATGTACCGGAACCTGGGAGGTTGTATCAGACCCCTGGACATGTAAGTAACATGAAGAAGAACCGCCCGAAGGCGTGACCACGACAACTTGAATAAAAGTCAATGATGTTTATTTATGACAAACTCCATGCATCACAGTAGCAGTAAAAGAAACATAAAATCAGCAGAGAAATAATACAGTTCCTGGGTACTACAGGGGCAGGGGCCACAGAGCTCTGGTAGTATGAGACAGTTCTTATTATCTGCGAGTTGGAAAGTCCTTACCAGGCCTGACTGTAGCAATGAAGAAAGCCCAGGATCTTATCAGCTGGTGTTCCAGGGAAAGCTGGACTGCTGTAAATAAAATAGCTGCTGTGGGTTCTGGTTGGAACCAGACAGATGTTGGCACGGAGTGGATACTGGCTGGAACCAGTTAAATAATAAATGAAGCTTGAGAGCGATGCAATATGAATGAAATGTAGAGTTTGAGAGCGGAGAAATAATAATACCGGTGGAGAGTGGTAAACTGTAGAAAGGACACCGGCCCTTTAAGAGAAGCTGTACTCTGCTGGAAGCTGGGCTGGAAGCAGGTAATGTTGTAGCTGGAAACAGATGAATCCACAATGGATCGGAGAGTCAGGCTACACCGCAGGTGGAATGCTGGTGCGGGTCTCTATGGTGGAAGTCTTGAGACAGGAGCTGGAACCTGGAAGACAATCACAGGAGAGAGACAAACAGGAACTAGGTTTGACAACCAAAGCACTGAAGCCTTCCTTGCTCAGGCACAGTGTATTTATACCTGCAGCAAGGAAGGGATTGGCTAGGCAATTATGCAGATTAACAATACTGACAACAGATTGGAGGAAATGATCAGCTGACAGAATCCAAGATGGCTGCGCCCATGCAGACACTTGGAGGGAAGTTTGGTTTGTAATCCATGTGGTAATGAAAACAGTAATGGCGGCGCCGGCCACTGGAGACAGAAGACGCCAGGCTGACAAGTGCACATCCAACCACGCGGACACAGCGGAGGCCGCGGCTGACGTAATCGCCACTCTGACACTCTGCATGCAGAAGCTCAGGGACGGCGGCGGAGGCCGCGGGAGACGCCATGCCAGATGTAATATGGCGTTACTGTGACAGCGTCTCAGAGAGACAGGAGAGGATGCAGGAATGTGAACATTAGGATAACAGATGGGATCCGGTCCTGGAGCGCTGAGCCAGCCTTAGGAGGCATCTGATGGGTAAGAAATGGCGTCCAGATACCCGGATCGTGACAGCGGGAGGCTAACAGAGAAAATGACCAGGGTCCCTAACAGCCTCAGCAGCCCGCCCACTCAGGTCCTGGCGCCCATAGGCAGCTGCCTAAAGCTGCCTAATGGAAGCGCCGGCCCTGCAAAGGATGCATAATTCTTAAGGAAGGTCAGTGTCGGACTGGGGCATGAAGGGCGCACTGGGGGAATGCAGTAGTAGGGGCCCATGTTTGTGGGTGTTGCCAGCTGCCACTGAGGCTTGGATAACCAATAGAGAGTGCATGGCGTGGGCCCCTTGATAAATATATATAGCCAATAAATAGTGCTAGTGCATCATGATAATGTGCCAGATTAATAACAGCAATGCACTGTAGTGAATACACCAGAGTCATGTGCCGTATGATGTAATACATATATAATGTATAGTTCAAGTACACAGTCTGGAGCCTGATCCCTAGAGGAGGGGTTGGGGCCCCCAGGCAGTGTGGCCCATCAGTGGTTAGTCCAGCCCTGGGCGAGATACTACTGTTACACAAACATCTCAGGTTGTATTTTATCATCTCACCACCAACACAATTACCTCAAACAGAGATGAAGAAAGAAAGACTTACCAAAATCTAATATTCATATAAACAAAATTTGGCATTAGAATGCTAAAAATTACTAGTAATTTGGGCTGCAAAATGTAGTCAAAACTCAGAAAATTGACAGAGGTTTGACCACATTCCTCATGTGTATAAAGCTCTAAAAGGTGAAACTTTCCAGAGTTTGTATCCAATAGGCAACAACATAGATGGCATTGCCTAACTAAAGCCTGTGGGTTTCTATTTACAGTGTTTTCTGAGAGGATCCAATAGGATCCCTCTCAGTGTCCCCGTGGCTCGCTCATGTGCTGGCCGACAGTCTTGCATGCACAGAAGGACTGCTGGGTCATAAACCAGGAAGTCCTATAATCGCAAAGGACAGCTCTTAATGGAAGTGCAAATATTTGGAAATCTTCATGAATACTGTACGTCATTCATAAACACTGCTATGGTATGCGGTATGTGGTAGGATATATCGCATTCAATATGCGATGCTTGATACATCTATCCTTCATGAGAAACATTTTAAATGTTATTTCTTTAATGGTACAAGGTTAGCCTTTCATGTTTCGTTTTCATGTGTTTTCAAGCATAACTTTCCGTAGCTTGTGCCCGACAAGCAGTGCCATCTACAGATGGCATTGCTTAAATAAGCATATGGACTCCTTTATGTGCTGTGTCCACGGAGTGGGATGCACATTCCCAGACCAAAAACCGCGAATGCAAAGTAGGTCTCCCAGGTCATAAAGCTTGAAGCCCACAAAATGCAAATGACAGCTCTTATCAGAAAAGCTGCCCGTTGCTTAAATCTTCATGCATACAACATTAACAAATGCCGCTGTGTATGCAGCAAGATATATCACATTCAAGATGCGATGCCAGATACAGCTCATCCCAAATGAGACACAGGGGGAGATGTACTAAGCAGTGAAAAGAGTGTAGAAGCGAGCCAGTGGAGAAGTTGCCCATGGCAAACAGTCAACTGCTCTGTATAATTTTATAGTATGCAAATGATAACTGTTACCTCAATGCTGATTTCACTGCTTAGTTACATATTCCCCTCAGTGTTTAAAATATATTCTGCTGCACATACTGTAGCTTTGATTCACATGAGCATCGCACCCTAAATAATGTTATTTGATGTAAATAAAGTCTTCTATGACTGTACAAATACAACATTGGAGGATTAGGGGCCTATTCATGATAAATAACATGGCCGCCCATTAATCAGGTGGAAAAGCTAGTGTCTTCATATATTATGTAACAGGCCATTCATCATTAGGGGTACAATAGGGCTGCCTGGCATTCAGCAAACTCCAAATAGGTAAAGTATTCAGAGTTTTCCTGTGAGAACAAACACCATTTTCAGATGGAGCTTGTTTTCGGGGCCCCACTCCTCCCTATGGGATGGAGTTCCGGGGATAAGAAGAGGGATCTATCTGAGCTCTGTCTCCGCATGCGTGAAATCTGGTCACACCTGCGCAGAAGCCGGAAACGGAGATGGCAAGTAACGCTGCTACTAAAGTAGCAGTGTAACTGATTGCGGGGACAGCTGCTTTTCTGACCAGATTTCCCAGCTCCGGAGCAAAGCTTAATTGCCTGATAATAAGCACTCACGGCGAGTTGGAGACTATGGTCCAGATTAATCAAGACTTGGAGAGTGATAAATAGCACGGTGATAAATGACCAGCCAATCAGCTCCTGTCATTTTTCAAACACAGCCTGTGACATGGTAGTTAGGAGCTGATTGGTTGGTACTTTATCACAGTGCTATTTATCACTCTCCAAGGCTTGATAAATGGGGGTCTTAATCGTCAGTTGTCATTAGAACCCCAATGATGAATCGGCCACTCATTAATGATACAGGACATTGATCACAGACTTCTGGTTTTCTACTGGCACTGTTACAAATAAATGTGCTATGCTTGGTATCTACTAATGAGTTTCACATCACATGTAAGATAATAAACTCTGTTTAAATGTCACAGGAGCAGGATAATGACTAGTTTTTTTATTTATTTTTATAGATAATGTTGCTTTATTGTGACATTAGTTCAAAGGTTGCAGCCAATATAAGCATTAGTGATATACTGTATGTAACTCAGCGTACATTCTAACACGATCGCACACCCATTAACCTAGGAATCATTGTACAATGTATATATAACTTCAACCATTGAAACACCGGGATCAGTACTAAATGCCGCCGGTCGGAATCCCGGCGGTCGAAATACCGACGCCGGAATCCCGACCACACAATCCCGACAGGGGTGGTGAGCGGAACGAAGCCCCTTGCGGGCTCGCTTCGCTCGCCACGCTGCGGGCACGGTGCCTCGCTACGCTCGGCACACTATTGTATTCTCCCTCTATGGGTGTCGTGGACACCCACGGAGGGAGAATATTAGTGATGAGCGGGTTCGGTTTCTCGGAAACCGAACCCCCCCGAACTTCACGCTTTTTACACGGGTCCGAGGCAGACTCGGATCTTCCCGCCTTGCTCGGTTAACCTGAGCCCGCCCGAACGTCATCATCCCGCTGTCGGATTCTCGCGAGGCTCGGATTCTATCGCGAGACTCGGATTCTATATAAGGAGCCGCGCGTCGCCGCCATTTTCACACGTGCATTGAGATTGATAGGGAGAGGATGTGGCTGGCGTCCTCTCCGTTTAGAGTAGACTAGAGAGTAGTAGAGACACTTGATTTACTAATTTTGGGGAGCATATTAGGAGTACTACTTGCTGATAGTGTGACCAGTGACCACCAGTTTAATTAATCCGTTCTCTGCCTGAAAAAAAAACGATACACAGTGTGACACAGTCACATACCATATCTGTGCTCAGCCTCAGTGTGCCCTCAGTGTGCTGCATCATCTATGTAATACTGTATATCTGACTGTGCTGAGTGCTCACTGCTCACACAGCTTAATTGTGGGGGAGACTGGGGAGCAGTTATAGCAGTAGTACATTAACAGTGTACACTTTTGCTGCCAGAGTGCCACTGCCAGTGTGACTGACCAGTGACCACTGACCACCAGTATATTGTGATTGTCTGCCTGAAAAAGTTAAACACTCGTCGTGTGGTGTTTTTATTCTATAAACGCATTCTGCTGACAGTGTCCAGCAGGTCCGTCATTATATAATATATACCTGTCCGGCTGCAGTAGTGATATATATATATTTTTTATATCATTATCATCCAGTCTATATTAGCACTGCAGCAGACGCAGTACGGTAGTCCACGGCTGTAGCTACCTCTGTGTCGGCAGTCGCTCGTCCATCCATAATTGTATACCACCTACCCATGGTGGTTTTTTTTTTTCTTTCTTCTTGATACTAGTAGCTTACTTTAGGAGTCTGCAGTGCTGAGCTGATAGTGTCCAGCAGGTCCGTCATTATATAATATATACCTGTCCGGCTGCAGTAGTGATATATATATATATTTTTTTATATCATTATCATCCAGTCTATATTAGCAGCAGACGCAGTACGGTAGTCCACGGCTGTAGCTACCTCTGTGTCGGCAGTCGCTCGTCCATCCATAATTGTATACCACCTACCCGTGGTGTTTTTTTTTTTTCTATCTTCTTGATACTAGTAGCTTACTTTAGGAGTCTGCAGTGCTGAGCTGACAGTGTCCAGCAGGTCCGTCATTATATAATATATACCTGTCCGGCTGCAGTAGTGATATATATATATATTTTATATCTCATTATCATCCAGTCTATATTAGCAGCAGACGCAGTACGGTAGTCCACGGCTGTAGCTACCTCTGTGTCGGCAGTCGCTCGTCCATCCATAATTGTGTACCACCTACCTGTGGTGTTTTTTTTTTTCTATCTTCTTGATACTACTAGTAGCTTACTTTAGGAGTCTGCAGTGCTGAGCTGACAGTGTCCAGCAGGTCCGTCATTATATAATATATACCTGTCCGGCTGCAGTAGTGATATATATATATATTTTTTATATCATTATCATCCAGTCTATATTAGCAGCAGACGCAGTACGGTAGTCCACGGCTGTAGCTACCTCTGTGTCGGCAGTCGCTCGTCCATCCATAATTGTATACCACCTACCCGTGGTGTTTTTTTTTTTCTATCTTCTTGATACTAGCAGCTTACTTTAGGAGTCTGCAGTGCTGAGCTGACAGTGTCCAGCAGGTCCGTCATTATATAATATATACCTGTCCGGCTGCAGAAGCGATATATATATATTTTATATCTCATTATCATCCAGTCTATATTAGCAGCAGACGCAGTACGGTAGTCCACGGCTGTAGCTACCTCTGTGTCGGCAGTAGCTCGTCCATCCATAATTGTATACCACCTACCTGTGGTGTTTTTTTTTTTTTTCTATCTTCTTGATACTACTAGTAGCTTACTTTAGGAGTCTGCAGTGCTGAGCTGACAGTGTCCAGCAGGTCCGTCATTATATAATATATACCTGTCCGGCTGCAGTAGTGATATATATATATATATTTTATATCATTATCATCCAGTCTATATTAGCAGCAGACGCAGTACGGTAGTCCATGGCTGTAGCTACCTCTGTGTCGGCAGTCGCTCGTCCATCCATAATTGTATACCACCTACCTGTGGTGGTTTTTTTTTTCTATCTTCTTGATACTAGTAGCTTACTTTAGGAGTCTGCAGTGCTGAGCTGACAGTGTCCAGCAGGTCCGTCATTATATAATATATACCTGTCCGGCTGCAGTAGTGATATATATATATATATATATATTTTATATCATTATCATCCAGTCTATATTAGCAGCAGACGCAGTACGGTAGTCCACGGCTGTAGCTACCTCTGTGTCGGCAGTCGCTCGTCCGTCCATAATTGTATACCACCTACCTGTGGTGTTTTTTTTTTTTTTTCTATCTTCTTGATACTAGTAGCTTACTTTAGGAGTCTGCAGTGCTGACAGTGTCCAGCAGGTCCGTCATTATATAATATATACCTGTCCGGCTGCAGTAGTGATATATATATATTTTATATCTCATTATCATCCAGTCTATATTAGCAGCAGACGCAGTACGGTAGTCCACGGCTGTAGCTACCTCTGTGTCGGCAGTCGCTCGTCCATCCATAATTGTGTACCACCTACCTGTGGTGTTTTTTTTTCTTCTATCTTCTTGATACTACTAGTAGCTTACTTTAGGAGTCTGCAGTGCTGAGCTGACAGTGTCCAGCAGGTCCGTCATTATATAATATATACCTGTCCGGCTGCAGTAGTGATATATATATATATATATATATTTTTATATCATTATCATCCAGTCTATATTAGCAGCAGACACAGTACGGTAGTCCACGGCTGTAGCTACCTCTGTGTCGGCAGTCGCTCGTCCATCCATAATTGTATACCACCTACCCGTGGTGTTTTTTTTTTTTCTATCTTCTTGATACTAGTAGCTTACTTTAGGAGTCTGCAGTGCTGAGCTGACAGTGTCCAGCAGGTCCGTCATTATATAATATATACCTGTCCGGCTGCAGTAGTGATATATATATATATTTTTTATATCATTATCATCCAGTCTATATTAGCAGCAGACGCAGTACGGTAGTCCACGGCTGTAGCTACCTCTGTGTCGGCAGTCGCTCATCCATCCATAATTGTATACCACCTACCTGTGGTGTTTTTTTTTTTCTATCTTCTTGATACTACTAGTAGCTTACTTTAGGAGTCTGTAGTGCTGAGCTGACAGTGTCCAGCAGGTCCGTCATTATATAATATATACCTGTCCGGCTGCAGTAGTGATATATATATATATATTTTATATCATTATCATCCAGTCTATATTAGCAGCAGACGCAGTACGGTAGTCCACGGCTGTAGCTACCTCTGTGTCGGCAGTCGCTCGTCCATCCATAATTGTATACCACCTACCTGTGGTGTTTTTTGTTTTTTTCTATCTTCTTGATACTAGTAGCTTACTTTAGGAGTCTGCAGTGCTGAGCTGACAGTGTCCAGCAGGTCCGTCATTATATAATATATACCTGTCCGGCTGCAGTAGTGATACATATATATATATTTTATATCATTATCATCCAGTCTATATTAGCAGCAGACGCAGTACGGTAGTCCACGGCTGTAGCTACCTCTGTGTCGGCAGTCGCTCGTCAATCCATAAGTATACTAGTATCCATCCATCTCCATTGTTTACCTGAGGTGCCTTTTAGTTGTGCCTATTAAAATATGGAGAACAAAAATGTTGAGGTTCCAAAAATAGGGAAAGATCAAGATCGACTTCCACCTCGTGCTGAAGCTGCTGCCACTGGTCATGGCCGAGACGATGAAATGCCAGCAACGTCGTCTGCCAAGGCCGATGCCCAATGTCATAGTACAGAGCATGTAAAATCCAAAACACCAAATATCAGTAAAAAAAGGACTCAAAAATCTAAAATAAAATTGTCGGAGGAGAAGCGTAAACTTGCCAATATGCCATTTACCACACGGAGTGGCAAGGAATGGCTGAGGCCCTGGCCTATGTTCATGGCTAGTGGTTCAGCTTCACATGAGGATGGAAGCACTCAGCCTCTCGCTAGAAAAATGAAAAGACTCAAGCTGGCAAAAGCACAGCAAAGAACTGTGCGTTCTTCGAAATCACAAATCCACAAGGAGAGTCCAATTGTGTCGTTTGCGATGCCTGACCTTCCCAACACTGGACGTGAAGAGCATGCGCCTTCCACCATTTGCACGCCCCCTGCAAGTGCTGGAAGGAGCACCCGCAGTCCAGTTCCTGATAGTCAGATTGAAGATGTCAGTGTTGAAGTACACCAGGATGAGGAGGATATGGGTGTTGCTGGCGCTGGGGAGGAAATTGACAAGGAGGATTCTGATGGTGAGGTGGTTTGTTTAAGTCAGGCACCCGGGGAGACACCTGTTGTCCGTGGGAGGAATAGGGCCATTGACATGCCTGGTGAAAATACCAAAAAAATCAGCTCTTCGGTGTGGAAGTATTTCAACAGAAATGCGGACAACATTTGTCAAGCCGTGTGTTGCCTTTGTCAAGCTGTAATAAGTAGGGGTAAGGACGTTAACCACCTCGGAACATCCTCCCTTATACGTCACCTGCAGCGCATTCATCATAAGTCAGTGACAAGTTCAAAAACTTTGGGCGACAGCGGAAGCAGTCCACTGACCAGTAAATCCCTTCCTCTTGTAACCAAGCTCACGCAAACCACCCCACCAACTCCCTCAGTGTCAATTTCCTCCTTCCCCAGGAATGCCAATAATCCTGCAGGCCATGTCACTGGCAATTCTGACGAGTCCTCTCCTGCCTGGGATTCCTCCGATGCATCCTTGCGTGTAACGCCTACTGCTGCTGGCGCTGCTGTTGTTGCTGCTGGGAGTCGATGGTCATCCCAGAGGGGAAGTCGTACTCGTAAGACCACTTTTACTACTTCCACCAAGCAATTGACTGTCCAACAGTCCTTTGCGAGGAAGATGAAATATCACAGCAGTCATCCTGCTGCAAAGCGGATAACTGAGGCCTTGGCATCCTGGGCGGTGAGAAACGTGGTTCCGGTATCCATCATTACTGCAGAGGCAACTAGAGACTTGTTGGAGGTACTGTGTCCCCGGTACCAAATACCATCTAGGTTCCATTTCTCTAGGCAGGCGATACCGAAAATGTACACAGACCTCAGAAAAATACTCACCAGTGTCCTAAAAAATGCAGTTGTACCCAATGTCCACTTAACCACGGACATGTGGACAAGTGGAGCAGGGCAGGCTCAGGACTATATGACTGTGACAGCCCACTGGGTAGATGTATGGACTCCCGCCGCAAGAACAGCAGCGGCGGCACCAGTAGCAGCATCTCGCAAACGCCAACTCTTTTCTAGACAGGCTACGCTTTGTATCACCGCTTTCCAGAATACGCACACAGCTAAAAACCTCTTACGGCAACTGAGGAAGATCATCGCAGAATGGCTTACCCCAATTGGACTCTCCTGTGGATTTGTGGCATCGGACAACGCCAGCAATATTGTGTGTGCATTAAATATGGGCAAATTCCAGCACGTCCCATGTTTTGCACATACCTTGAATTTGGTGGTGCAGAATTATTTAAAAAACGAGAGGGGCGTGCAAGAGATGCTGTCGGTGGCCAGAAGAATTGCGGGACACTTTCGGCGTACAGGCACCACGTACAGAAGACTGGAGCACCACCAAAAACGCCTGAACCTGCCCTGCCATCATCTGAAGCAAGAAGTGGTAACGAGGTGGAATTCAACCCTCTATATGCTTCAGAGGTTGGAGGAGCAGCAAAAGGCCATTCAAGCCTATACAACTGAGCACGATATAGGAGGTGGAATGCACCTGTCTCAAGCGCAGTGGAGAATGATTTCAACGTTGTGCAAGGTTCTGCAACCTTTTGAACTTGCCACACGTGAAGTCAGTTCAGACACTGCCAGCCTGAGTCAGGTCATTCCCCTCATCAGGCTTTTGCAGAAGAAGCTGGAGACATTGAAGGAGGAGCTAACACAGAGCGATTCCGCTAGGCATGTGGGACTTGTGGATGGAGCCCTTAATTCGCTTAACAAGGATTCACGGGTGGTCAATCTGTTGAAATCAGAGCACTACATTTTGGCCACCGTGCTCGATCCTAGATTTAAAACCTACCTTGGATCTCTCTTTCCGGCAGACACAAGTCTGCTGGGGTTCAAAGAACTGCTGGTGACAAAATTGTCAAGTCAAGCGGAACGCAACCTGTCAACATCTCCTCCTTCACATTCTCCCGCAACTGGGGGTGCGAGGAAAAGGCTCAGAATTCCGAGCCCACCCGCTGGCGGTGATGCAGGGCAGTCTGGAGCGACTGCTGATGCTGACATCTGGTCCGGACTGAAGGACCTGACAACGATTACGGACATGTCGTCTATTGTCACTGCATATGATTCTCTCCCCATTGAAAGAATGGTGGAGGATTATATGAGTGACCGCATCCAAGTAGGCACGTCAGACAGTCCGTACTTATACTGGCAGGAAAAAGAGGCAATTTGGAGGCCCTTGCACAAACTGGCTTTATTCTACCTAAGTTGCCCTCCCACAAGTGTGTACTCCGAAAGAGTGTTTAGTGCCGCCGCTCACCTTGTCAGCAATCGGCGTACGAGGTTACATCCAGAAAATGTGGAGAAGATGATGTTCATTAAAATTAATTATAATCAATTCCTCCGTGGAGACATTGACCAGCAGCAATTGCCTTCACAAAGTACACAGGGAGCTGAGATGGTGGATTCCAGTGGGGATGAATTGATAATCTGTGAGGAGGGGGATGTACACGGTGATATATCGGAGGATGATGATGAGGTGGACATCTTGCCTCTGTAGAGCCAGTTTGTGCAAGGAGAGATTAATTGCTTCTTTTTTGGTGGGGGTCCAAACCAACCCGTCATTTCAGTCACAGTCGTGTGGCAGACCCTGTCACTGAAATGATGGGTTGGTTAAAGTGTGCATGTCCTGTTTTTACAACATAAGGGTGGGTGAGAGGGCCCAAGGACAATTCCATCTTGCACCTCTTTTTTCTTTCATTTTTCTTTGCGTCATGTGCTGTTTGGGGAGTGTTTTTTGGAAGGGCCATCCTGCGTGACACTGCAGTGCCACTCCTAGATGGGCCAGGTGTTTGTGTCGGCCACTAGGGTCGCTTAGCTTACTCACACAGCTACCTCATTGCGCCTCTTTTTTTCTTTGCGTCATGTGCTGTTTGGGGAGTGTTTTTTGGAAGGGCCATCCTGCGTGACACTGCAGTGCCACTCCTAGATGGGCCAGGTGTTTGTGTCGGCCACTAGGGTCGCTTAGCTTACTCACACAGCTACCTCATTGCGCCTCTTTTTTTCTTTGCGTCATGTGCTGTTTGGGGAGTGTTTTTTGGAAGGGCCATCCTGCGTGACACTGCAGTGCCACTCCTAGATGGGCCAGGTGTTTGTGTCGGCCACTTGGGTCGCTTAGCTTAGCCATCCAGCGACCTCGGTGCAAATTTTAGGACTAAAAATAATATTGTGAGGTGTGAGGTGTTCAGAATAGACTGAAAATGAGTGGAAATTATGGTTATTGAGGTTAATAATACTTTGGGATCAAAATGACCCCCAAATTCTATGATTTAAGCTGTTTTTTAGGGTTTTTTGAAAAAAACACCCGAATCCAAAACACACCCGAATCCGACAAAAAAAATTCGGTGAGGTTTTGCCAAAACGCGTTCGAACCCAAAACACGGCCGCGGAACCGAACCCAAAACCAAAACACAAAACCCGAAAAATTTCCGGTGCTCATCACTAGAGAATATGTCGGGATTGTGGCGGTCGGGATTCCGGCGTCGGTATTTCGACCGCCGGGATTCCGTCCGGCGGCATCCTGACCGCATCCCGAAACACCTGCCTCACAAGAAATAAATGAGATTACACACCATAAAAAGCATTTAAAGTTCACTGTTTAAAAAGAAAAACCACACAGTTGAAACATGCCAATATCATACCTCCAAACATGAGCCTCTCCAGGAGGGACAGAATGCTCAGCTTCTGGGCTATCCTCTTAATTTGTGATTGCTGGCACCTGTGTTGAACAAGTTACTGGATAAGAAAGGTGTGTTTCACCACAGGTGATGGCAATCATACATTAAGAGGAAAGTCCAGGAGCAGAGCATTCTGTCCCTCCAGGAGAGGCTCATGTTGGGAGGTATGCAATATGAGCTTGGTCATGTTTCAACAAGCTTGATCAAGGTCCAACAGGCTCAAACATGGTTAAAGTGGTGCAAATTGAGAGATATTTGGGCTAGCCCCTGTACCAACATGGCCACACAGTTGGAGAAACAGTTTTCAACAGTTCCTCACAGCACAGGGACCCGGTTCTGCCACATACACCTCTTACCTGCAGGAGCCTCTCTCCCGAGTCCAGCACACAGCAATGTGTGGTGGATCCAAGGAGCCTCCTTTTCCTGCATTATTGTACTGATTGCCCTCCACCCCAGATCCGCCCTGGCTGAGAAACGTACCACATACTGCTTTTACATATTTTTTTGTTTGGGGACGTTGCCACATGGCCGCAAATAGACCATACCCCCTTCAGTACTTTGTCCCGGCCCTAATCTCTGCAGCACTACTGAGGTCTTGGCTTAGGTTCCCTCCAAGGTCTATTTGGAGATTATAGATTCTCCCCATGCTTCCAAGGGTTTCCTCCGAGTGCTCTGTTTTCCTCCCACAGTCCAAAAAAACCCTGATTAATTACTGTAGCTTTGATTAATTAGCTTCTGACAAAAGGAAAAAATAGTCCTAGTGTATATGAGCTTCTGTATGTACAAGTGGTAGGGAATATACTGTAGGTGTCTATTTACTAAGCCTTGGATGGAGATAAAATGGACGGAGATAAAGGGGCTAATTCAGACCTGATCGCTAGGCTGCGTTTTCGTACTACGGACGATCAGGTCTAAACTGCGCATGCGTATGCACCGCAATGCGCATGCACGTCACACAGGTACAAAGCGGATCGACACTCAGCGATGGGTTTGTGCGAAGGATTCGTTCGCAAGGAGATTGACAGGAAGAAGCCGTTTGTGGGTGTCAGCTGACCGTTTTCTGGGAGTGTTTGGAAAAACACAGGCGTGTCCAAGTGTTTGCAGGGAGGGTTCCTGACGTCAATTCCAGTCCCGGACAGACAGATTTTGTGCAGTCTCTGAGTAGCCCAGGACTTACTCAGCCGCTGCGAAAAATTCAGTTTGTACAGCTCTGCTACACATGCGTTCACACACTTGCAAAGCGAAAATACACTCCCCTATGGGCGGCGACTATGCGAACGCAGGACTGCAAAAAACCACCTATCTAGATGACATTGTTATACACTCACAAGACTGGCAATTGCATCTTCCTAAGGTTGAAGCAGTATTGGCCTCATTGAGATCCGTATGTTTCACAACTATCCCTGAGAAATGTGCACTGACCCTAAGAGAAGCTAAGTATTTAGGTTAAATAGTTGGACAGGGTGAGGTGAAACCTCAGAATTGAGACCATTAAAATTTTTAATGGCCTCAAAATGAAGCCATTAAAAATTTGGCAAAGCCTAAGACCAAGTTGAATATGAGAATCTTCCTTGACTTGGTAGGTAACTATGGGTGGTTTATCAGTCACTTTCCAACTAAAGCAACTCCATTGATACACTTGGTAAAAAAACATGCTTTCTCGATTGGCTGGAGTGGACCAGTCTTGCAGAAACAGCATGAGCAGATCTTATACAAGGGGAAAAAGTTGCAGGTGCACTATCTCACACTAGCTCAACTTGTAATAACCAAAGGCATTTAGCATAAACCTGGCCAGGGCTATGACCTTACCCACCACGACAAGGTAGCCTCTCATTGGGTAAGTCCCTAACACTGACTATAGGGGTAGGACACCACAGAGCCACCCAGCCAGACAAGTCCAGGGCACCGCGGAAGTGATACAAATAAAGGGTTAAAGAGGTAGTAGCAGATGCTGCTGCATGTGTCAGTGATGTGAGGAGTGAAAGAAAATTATGTGAAAGTGTTACATATATATATATATATAAAACAAATTATAAGTGCCATAGTGTGTTGAAATATTGTTAAATTGCGATGCCCCGGGGACATCCAGCCACGGCAGGTACAGGGAGCCCCGCAGCCCAGATAATCCCTCCAATATTGACTATCATGGTGATCAAATGTAGGAGTCTTACCTCACTGTGCTCACTCCACATATGTAAGTCAGAGTGCTGGGCAGGGTGCTAAACTAGGCTGAAGGCGTCTCATGCCTTCAGATATATGTATAAATACACAGAATCAGTTACACACCTAAATTAAGTAATGAGGTGCTACTCTGCTTGAGACTTTATACCGTATACAAGGGGAAAAAAGTTGCAGGTGCACTATCTCACACTAGCTCAACCTGTAATAACAATAGGCATTTAGCATAATCCTGGCCAGGGCTATGAGCATACCCACCGCACCAAGGTAGCCTCTCATTGGGTAAGTCCCTAACACTGACTATAGGGGTTCAGGTCCGGGGGGCCAAGCAGAGTAGCACCTAGTCACACTGTCGTCCAATAGTGGTAGACCCAATGATCCACACCCTGGCTATATAGTGGGCCACAGAGGCATTTTGGTACTATTTGCTCGGGACAGAGGGGCAGATGTATTAACCTGGAGAAGGCATAAGGAAGTGATAAACCAGTGATATGTGCAAGGTGATAAAGGCAGCAGCCAATCAGATCCTAACTGTTAATTTACATATTGCAGCTGATTGGCTGGTGCCTTTATCACCTTGCGCATATCACTGGTTTATCACTTCCTTATGCCTTCTCCAGGTTAATACATCTGCCCCAATGTACTTTAATCACATACAGATGTAGCCATGCTCATCTTACTGCGATGGGGCATGTTGCATCAGGAGTGTTTAGCTTTTAAGTGCAGGGAAGTCATGCATTTGAAGGCTATAAAAAGATGTATCTAACCTACTTGCGGATTTCAGTGTCCGTCTCCCCTCCAGCCTGGCACAGCAGAAGAAATCAATGCAGACCTCCTGTAACGAACTCCTTTTGAAATGCCACGTGTGAGTATTATTTGCCCATCAGTCCGGGGGGAAGGGGGGGGGGGTTATATAAGGTCTCTAGGCCATTCAGGGGCAAACGCAGGATTTCTAAAGGGGGGTTTCCGGATACTATATGAGAGAGATATATATATATATATATATATATATATATACACACACACACATATATATATATATATATATATATATATATATAAGTATGGTATGTAGGCGGCACTCGTGGACTTAATTCAAATAAGAAACCCGGACACTCCTGGGTTGAATACAACGTTTCGGATTTATTATCCTTCGTCAGGTATATAACAAATGCAAGAAATCAAGCTTACCTTTATGCAGTTAAGAAACACCAAGTGAAAGTGAAAGTAAGTGCAAAAACACTCCCCATGCTGCTGCTGCTGACGTCATCATCAATAGACGGCGCCTGAGCAGTGACTGGGACAAAGTGAAAGTGAAAGTAAAAACCGTTACCATGGTTACAATGATACATTGTACAAACGGACATTACTACAAATGATCTTACAGCAATACTACAAAAAATAGCAACATAACCATTATAAGAAACAATTAAAGGAAATCATTTCATTCAGTCCATGCGGGGAAACAGTATTCAAAAGATGTATCCATTTAATTTCTAACTGCAGAAGGATCTTTCCTCTATCACCCCCCCTGATATCTTCCTTGACATGGTCCAACATCATGTAGCGTAATGAGGAGAGACTGTGCTTGCAAATTTTAAAATGTTTGGCAACAGGCTGATCTATGTTTTTCCCTTCCAATATCTGCTTAATGGCACTGCGGTGTTGTGCCATTCTTTCTTTGAACTGGCACACCGTTTTGCCTATGTAATATAAGCTGCAAGGGCACCTAATGCAGTAGATCACATATTTGCTGGTGCAAGTAAAAACATGTTTTAATTTGATCTGTTTACCACTATGTGGATGCCTGATATAATTGCCGGTGTCCAGATAGGTGCAAGTAGTGCAACCTAAGCACCTGTAGTTTCCTGGTTTTTTAGTCATGAAGTGTTTAGGATATGTGGGTGACATGTTAGCAATGTCAACATGTATCACATGGTCCCCGATGTTTTTACCCCTTGTATAACAAGGTAGTAACGCACTTTCAGACAATTCTGCAAGGTCTGGGTCTGCTTGGACTACTGGCCAAACCCTTTTAGCGGTACTGACAATGGTCTTAGTAGATACCGTGTAATTGTTGACCCAAATCATGGTAGTGTCTATTTTATTAGGTTTGGGACAGGTGATATTCTTTACTTTAGGTGCTTTGAGTGCCTTAATTTTAGCTGATTGTAAATCCTTGTTGCTGTACCCCCTTTCTAAAAATTTTTTAGTCATAAGTTCCATTTTATTCACCTCATCAACAGGATCACTGCAAATGCGGTGAACCCGTAAGAATTGCGAATAGGGGAGACCTCTTTTAAGGGAGCTCGGATGGTGGCTGGAGGCATGCAGCATATTGTTGCAATCAGTGGGTTTCTGGTAAATAGATGTACTGAAGTCAACACCACGTATTTTTACCTCTACATCTAACAAATGTATGTTTTCCTTTTGAATGTTCCACGTAAACTTGATGTGTCTGTCCCTAGTGTTGGCCAGTGACATCATATTAGTGAATTCCTCCTCTGTGCCCCTCCATAGGAGGAACACGTCGTCTATGTATCTTGTATATAGGGGTATGAGATTGGCCAGGTCCTGGTCATCAAAGAACAATTGGTGTTCAACTAGGAACATGAAAGCATTCGCGTAGGTTGGTGCGACACAAGATCCCATCGCACAACCCCGAGTCTGCAGGAAAAATTCATTGTTAAAAATAAAATAATTTCTCTCCAAAACCAACCTCAAAAGTTGCAAGAAAAAATCCACATTAGGACCAAGATAGAGGGTGTTATTGGTAATCAAACTTCGTACAGCCTCGAGTCCCCTGTCATGAGGAATACTAGTGTATAGGCTTACTACATCAATAGTGCCTAGCCAGCAGTCTTCAGGTATAACACCAAAAGATCTGAGTTTATGCAAAAACATTGTCGTGTCTTTCAGATATGTAGATTGATTCTGAACTACCGGCTGGAGGTAAAAGTCAAGATATTTGGATACTTGATAGTACAAGGAGTCCCTGGCAGACACAATGGGTCTGCCAGGTGGCTTCTCACTGTTTTTATGCAATTTGGGAAGCATATTGAATACGGGTACCCGGGGATAATTACAACACAAAGCATTCTTTACAGATTCAGTAATATGTCCAGCCTCAACCGCAGACAGCAAGACATCCTCAAGCTCCCTTAGATACATAGCAGTGGGATCAGCCTCTAGCTTGGTATACACATTATCATCACATAACTGTCTGTAAGCTTCATCTCTATAATCACATAAGTCTTGCACCACAATGCCCCCACCTTTATCGGCAGGGCGTATTGTTATGTCATTACAGGTCGCAAGATCACGCAATGCCTGCCATTCAGCAGGTGATAAATTCATGGTGCTAGTGACATTTTCTTTTTCACATAAATCAATACAATTAGTGACAGTTCTAGTGAAAGCTTTTATGGCTGTGTTGGAAGAATAGGGGTCAAAGTTAGATTTTGGTTTAACAGGACATGCTGGTTTATCAATTTTAGTTAAAGGTTTATCAGAGTCATTTTTACTAAAGAATTCTTTCAGTCTCAGTTGCCTGTTAAGGCGACTCAGGTCAACTTTGCTTTTGAGACTATTATGGGGGTTAGTCGGAACAAAATTCAAACCTTTACTCAACACCGCAGTCTCAATGTCAGTCAATGTGCGTGATGATAAATTATATATCATTTCTTTGTTGTTTTTGCAGCTCGCTTTGGTCTCCCTTTGGCATTGGCCGCCACGTCTGGTTCTTTGTCTTCTGCGCCGTCCTCCTTTGCTCTCGTTTTTACCCCTAAAGGGGAACGACCTCTGGAATTGGTGCGACTGGTGCTTGGTAGTTCTGCTTCACTGTGAGAAGTTCCACTGGAGGTGTCAGTATCTTGAGATGATCGTCCAGATTGTTTATTAAATTTATTAAACCTCCTGCGGTATGGTCTCCGTCCGCCCGGTTGCGGATTCGCCCAGTAGTATACCCGGTTCTCATCATAGTCTCTATTGACAGTAGCCAATTTTTTGGTTTTAAATTGAATTAATTCAGATCTGTATTTTTCTACCTCTGTGTTTAATTTAGCGATCCAGTCCACAGAAGTATCTGAGATCAGAGCATCCAAGCTGTTCTGCTCCAGAGTTTTAATTTTCTCTCTGGTGATGGCTAACTCCCTTGTGGATTCTTCAATGACGAGCAGCATTAAGTCAAACGAGGCTTTATTTAAAACGGCTGCCCATTTCCGACAGAAATCTGTGTTGAAGCGTCCAATGGTGGGCATGTTTTTAATGCGAAAGCACCAACCTACGCGAATGCTTTCATGTTCCTAGTTGAACACCAATTGTTCTTTGATGACCAGGACCTGGCCAATCTCATACCCCTATATACAAGATACATAGACGACGTGTTCCTCCTATGGAGGGGCACAGAGGAGGAATTCACTAATATGATGTCACTGGCCAACACTAGGGACAGACACATCAAGTTTACGTGGAACATTCAAAAGGAAAACATACATTTTTTAGATGTAGAGGTAAAAATACGTGGTGTTGACTTCAGTACATCTATTTACCAGAAACCCACTGATTGCAACAATATGCTGCATGCCTCCAGCCACCATCCGAGCTCCCTTAAAAGAGGTCTCCCCTATTCGCAATTCTTACGGGTTCACCGCATTTGCAGTGATCCTGTTGATGAGGTGAATAAAATGGAACTTATGACTAAAAATTTTTTAGAAAGGGGGTACAGCAACAAGGATTTACAATCAGCTAAAATTAAGGCACTCAAAGCACCTAAAGTAAAGAATATCACCAGTCCCAAACCTAATAAAATAGACACTACCATGATTTGGGTCAACAATTACACGGTATCTACTAAGACCATTGTCAGTACCGCTAAAAGGGTTTGGCCAGTAGTCCAAGCAGACCCAGACCTTGCAGAATTGTCTGAAAGTGCGTTACTACCTTGTTATACAAGGGGTAAAAACATCGGGGACCATGTGATACATGTTGACATTGCTAACATGTCACCCACATATCCTAAACACTTCATGACTAAAAAACCAGGAAACTACAGGTGCTTAGGTTGCACTACTTGCACCTATCTGGACACCGGCAATTATATCAGGCATCCACATAGTGGTAAACAGATCAAATTAAAACATGTTTTTACTTGCACCAGCAAATATGTGATCTACTGCATTAGGTGCCCTTGCAGCTTATATTACATAGGCAAAACGGTGTGCCAGTTCAAAGAAAGAATGGCACAACACCGCAGTGCCATTAAGCAGATATTGGAAGGGAAAAACATAGATCAGCCTGTTGCCAAACATTTTAAAATTTGCAAGCACAGTCTCTCCTCATTACGCTACATGATGTTGGACCATGTCAAGGAAGATATCAGGGGGGGTGATAGAGGAAAGATCCTTCTGCAGTTAGAAATTAAATGGATACATCTTTTGAATACTGTTTCCCCGCATGGACTGAATGAAATGATTTCCTTTAATTGTTTCTTATAATGGTTATGTTGCTATTTTTTGTAGTATTGCTGTAAGATCATTTGTAGTAATGTCCGTTTGTACAATGTATCATTGTAACCATGGTAACGGTTTTTACTTTCACTTTCACTTTGTCCCAGTCACTGCTCAGGCGCCGTCTATTGATGATGACGTCAGCAGCAGCAGCATGGGGAGTGTTTTTGCACTTACTTTCACTTTCACTTGGTGTTTCTTAACTGCATAAAGGTAAGCTTGATTTCTTGCATTTGTTATATACCTGACGAAGGATAATAAATCCGAAACGTTGTATTCAACCCAGGAGTGTCCGGGTTTCTTATTTGAATTAAGTCCACGAGTGCCGCCTACATACCATACTTATATCAAACTCAGAAGGAAGGCACCGGGCAAGATGTCTACATTTATTTGGCGGAGTGCCGAGTGTATCTTTACTCTATATATATATATATATATATATATATATATTATATGGGATGTGCCAGAATCCCAACACACAACGGAATGCCGTACCGGAATCCCAAAAGGGGCCAGGACATGACGCTGTATTCCGACTGTCTACACAGTGGGTTGGGTAGGTATTACACCGGGGATGGAGGGGGGGGGGGGGTTAGGTTTAGATGACCCCCAGAGGACTTAGAGTTAGGGTGCGGGGGGTGGGGGGGTTTCGTTTAGGGTTTGGGAAGGGGTGGTTAGGGTTAGGCACCACCATGAAGGGGAGGGGGGGATGTTAGGCTCCGAGGGGAGACTGTTTAGGGTGTGCGGGGAGGGTGAGTTAGGTTTATGTGCCACCCGGTGGAAGGCGGGGTTAGGGTTAGGCTGTGGGGGGGGGGGGGGGTTAGGGTTAGGCACCTTAAAGGAAGGGTTAGGGTTTGGTAGGGTAAGGGGAGGGTTAGACTAGGACTTTTCAAATAATTGATACTGTAAACCGCAGGTTTATACACGTACATATCAGGGACGTAGTATAGCTGTATTCACAAACTGTAAAAAATAAAAGATGCATGCTTACATCTGCCTTCCTGCCACCATTGCCGAGGTCCTGCAGCTCCTCTGCTGATGGTGACTGCCTCCATTCGCAGCTTCCAGGGAGCTTTGATGTGCTGACTCCTGCATCTCTGCCGCAGACAGTGACTGCCTCCGCCCGCCGCTGACTGTGACTCTGACAGGCCGCACTGTGTGGACCTCGGAGGGAGCTGCTATGCCTGACCATGCGCAGCCAGCAGCTCCCCCCCACCTCCCTCACCCCTCCCGTGACACTCTCTATGCAGAGAGCTACACAGCTCTCTGCTAGAGCAGCTCCACTGTCGCGATCGCGGCTTTTACTGAGATGGAGACACTGCTGTCTCCGTCTCAAAAATAAAAATGTTGGCTCATCAGGGGGGTTTCCAGGTACTCGGAACCCCCCCCCCCCCCCTGCGTGCACTACTGCCATTTGTCTGGATGACCAATGCCAGTTAGTGGCCAATGACAAGGAAGCTGGTCTCTGTTAGTGAGCGACAGGGCTGTGAACATTTACTCTGTGGAAGTTACCGGTTTACTGTAATCCTGTCAGAAGAAAACAGTGGTTCAGGAGTCCAGAGTCAGTGTGTGATTGCAATACACAGCTTCTTTATCACAATACTAGCCATGTAGCAGTGTCTACTCATCATTGCTGAGTGATTATTAATTTTATTCAATTATACATTTTTTTTTCTTAAAATCTTATCATTATTTATTTGTGTACTACTTATCTATTTTAGCATTGAAATATCATTGAATACCATTGAAAAATAAAAACGGATATCACAGTGGTTCCCAAACTAGGGCCTCAGGACCCCACACGGTTCACGGTTTCCAGGTCACCCAGCAGCTGCACTGTGTATCACCAACTGTCACATCTCAAAAATCTACAGGTGACCTGTAAAACATGAACCGTGTGGGGTCCTGAGGACCGAGTTTGAGACCCTGTGCTCTATCAGGTGCGTGGTGGTAGTGACAGGGCATCAACGTAGGCATGCATAGGTGGATTCAGGGGGGCACCGAAGCACATGCCCCCCTTTCAATTTAGGAATATTTTTATTTTTATATTATTAAGAGCAGCAACAGTGTGCAAATGTGTACAATCTCATTGCTAATTAATGAACCACCCCACTGGTTAAGTACTGGCCTTTTTGTTGACTTAGGGCAGAGGTTCTCAAACTCGGTCCTCGGGGGCCCACACAGTGCATGTTTTGCAGGTAACCCAGCAGGTGCACAGGTGTATTAATTACTCACTGACACATTTTAAAAGGTCCACAGGTGGAGCTAATTATTTCACTTGTGATTCTGTGAGGAGACCTGCAAAACATGCACCGTGTGGGCCCCCGAGGACCGAGTTTGAGAACCTCTGACTTAGGGCATCTGCTGGTATGCACATTTGCTGTGTGCCGTACTACCACCACCTGTACACACACATTCCAACAAATGCTCCATGTCCTCAACGCATCAATTGAGCCAGAAGCCTCTCTACATAGCCTCAATTCCAGCCAGTCAAGTTGAATACCTGCGGGCTGGGGCAAGAAGCAGGCAGTACCTGTGCTCCCACAACTTTGCGTTTTGGTTGGGTTAATATGTTTCTGTTTAATTGTTTCTTTTCTTTTTTCTTACTTATCTTTTAGACATAAAATACTTTTCTCTCATTTCCAGTAAGATCACATCATGAATGAAGCCAACAGAGAAGACAATAATGTAGTACAAGCAGCTCCAGCTGCTCCTCAGATGAATTACCCCCAGATGAATGAACAATGGATTCGCCCTCCAGATGCCCCTGCGTATAATGTCCCTCCTGCCTCTCACATGTGGAATGTCCCTCCTGCCTCTCAGATGTGGAATGTCCCTCCTGCACAACAGTTTCATAACTTTCCTGTCACTCAGCAGTGGAATGCGATTGCTGCCGCGCAGATTACACAGTCACCTGCGTTCCATCAGACATTTCTGAAGGGTAAACCAAAGGCCCTGGGGGTAAGATTTATCATTTTGTTATTATCTCCCGATATTTTTTTTTTTTAGGAGTTTTATTACATTTATTATATTCTAAAGCTCAGAGCCGTAACTAGACTTTTTGGTGCCCTGTGCCAGAGAGAAAATTTGCGCCCCCCCCTTTCCAATAAGGACATAAGGCGCATACCTTGTGGGGAAGGGGCATGACACTATTGATCCCAGAGAAAGCCCATGCTATGATGCCCCGTCCCACATTTTTATAATACACACACATTCATAGACCACTGCAAGAAAATGGATTTGGACACAAATCCTCTTTATACCACCTTCGTGCACTTTACTTGAGAGCTCTTTGTTATTCAGTTACAATACCCTTTATTAACTAACACATTTCAATATACTGCCAGACCCAGGATTCAAGCCTATAACCTGTTGAATTCTAATCAAACACCCTACTCATTGAGCTATTTGATCCTGCATAAAAACTGTGAACACTATATGAAGCTGCTGGTACTTTGTAACTAACTAATCAGCATTACAGTTGAGCAGATCTATGTAGTGTGCAGCCACACATCCAATCCCTTGCAGCCACACACTACATAGATCTGCTCAGCCACAATGCTGATCATTTTTTCACAAAGTACAAGGTAAGCTTCTAATAGTTAGAATTCTCTACCTTTCTATGCAAAGAGAGATCGCTCAATTAATAAATTGTCTGGCTGCAATGCCACAGGCAAAGGGTTCTAATCCTGGGTATGTTAGCATCTTGAAATGTAATAAAGTACAGTGTGACTGGGTGTCGTACGGTATGCCGGCGCTCGGGCTCCCGGCGAGCAGCATACCGGCGCCTGGAGCCCGACCGCCGGCATACCGACAGCATGGCGAGCGCAAAGGAGCCCCTTGCGGGCTCACTGCACTCGCCACGCTGAGGGCACGGTGGCGCGCTACACTATTTGATTCTCCCTCCAGGGGGGTCGTGGACCCCCACGAGGGAGAATAGTTGTCGGTATGCAGCGCTATGTGCAGCACCCCCTCCACACACACCTAGTTACGCCCCTGCTATAGCTATTAAATATGATTTTAATAAGTGCCCTCATTAATCCAGTAGGCTTGCTGTACTGATTCCCATTTAGTAGTTCACAACACAAATGTTTAAAGGTAACGTGCACTTTTCAGTGGCTTCTATATTTACTCTAACTAAACCTTCCCCACTTCTAACTTTTCTAACATTGATTAACCCCCCCCAACCCTCTGATTTGCCACTGGCTGAGGGGATCACGGCGCCCACCCCTGTTCAGAAAAAATACTTTTCCTTCTATTTTTTTTTACCTCCTGTGATTGAGCCACTCCACTGAAAAGAACATGGCCACGCACAGCTCTTTACGGCTCTGCCCATAGAAACCTATGGGAACTGCATTTGTGAACGTAAAGATGGAACCGCAGTAGATATCTCCTGTGTTACCACCTTATTATATATCTCCAAAGCCCAAAAATGTGTCAGTCAACTGTTTTCAGAGGATTTACCACATATTTAGGCTTAATAAATATTTCAAGAGAAGAGTGAAGGCACCTTAATTCTAACAACCATCTCTTGTTTAATCTGTAGATCGTCCTGATTGTGGTGGGCATCATCCACATTGGTCTAGGTGTTGGCACGTTTTTCACTGCATCCTATCTAAACATAATCAGTGGAATACCATTCTGGGGAGCAGTGTTTGTAAGTACTGTGATGAAACCAGCACAGAGTGTCTTTCCTTGCTTTTTGTTATAAAAGAGGAGAATATGCAACCTCTGTTGTAGACTATACGGAAATCAGAAGTCAAAGAATGACATGTCTTTTTACAGGTTATGGTACCCTAAGATCACTTCTAATATACATATAAACAATATAGTACAACACACTTTCTAACATTTACATTGTATTTTATGAAACACTAAATGTAAAGTTCTTTCAGTTATATGTTGATTAAAAATGGACACTATGGGGTAAATTTACTAAGCTCCCGATTTTGACCGAGATGCCGTTTTTTCATCAAAGTGTCATCTCGGTAATTTACTAAGCAATAATCACGGCAGTGATGAGGGCATTCGTAATTTTTTGCAAGTCCAAGAAAAAAATTACGAATGAATACACCATCGGTCAAAACGCGGCTGTTTAAGTATGAATCTCGGTAATTTACTAAGAAGTGCAAAGGAAAAAAAAAAAAACACTGCCGTGAAAAATTACAACTCGTAAAAAAGTGCAAAAAAAAACCAGACCTGCTTTTTTTTCCGGCTGTGGCATTATCTGTCCAGCTAGTGGAGCCCGGTGCTGGTTTTAAAAATATGGGGGACCCCTACTCTTTTTGTCCCCCGTATTTTTGGAACCAGGACCAGGCGCAGAGCCCGATGCTGGTTGCTTAAATATGGGGTAACCCCTGTCATTTTTTCCCCCATATTTCTGCAACCAGGATCGGCTCAAAGAGCCCGAGGCTGGTTATGCTTAGGAAGGGGGACCCCACGCAATTTTTTTTTTTGGATTTTACAGTGTTTAATTTAAAAAAAAAAAAAAATGAACCCCAGCACGGATCACACAGATCCGGCCGAGATTCATTGTAAAAAAGTCGGCAGTGTTTTGCTAATCACTGCCGTAAAAATAAAAAAAAAAACACGAATGACATCGACATCGGAACAAAAGAAAAACCCGAATACGACAGCTTAGTAAATCCATCGTAACAAATTCAAAAAGTTGCAGTTTTACACTTTCGATGTCATTCGTGATTGAACTTTGACCTGAAACGGGAAAACACGAATCTTAGTAAATTTACCCCTATGTAAGGAGAAAATTCTGGAAACTACTTTTTACTTCTCAGTATCTATCTATCTATCATCTACAGATGTAGCCGCGCACATCCAGCCTGCGACTTGGCCACACAGGCACATGTGCCATGCTTAGGCACATGTGCAACTAAACACGCCAAGCTGCATCTAAGTACACCGCCCATTTATTCCTATGTGCACGCGTTCTTAGACGCACGTACACGTCCTAGTCCTGGGCACACTTGCTGGGCCTACATTGCCGCAAATACACAAAGCTGCAGGCTGGATGGCCTGCCTCATCAGATCAGGTCTCACATGATCTTATTGACTCCAGAGGTTCGTCTGTCGCTGACCTGGTGGCTACAGGACCGGCAGTTGAGCAGAGGCCATCTCTCCTGGATCCCCAACTGGGTCCTACTGACTACGGATGCCAGTCTAAGGAGTTGGGGCGCGGAGCAACAACTCCTGGGTGTTGGAGCAACACTCTTCCCAGGGTCGGTGGACCAAGGAGTAATCACTTCTTCAGATAAACATTCGATCAGTGCTTTGTCTCTCGCCCTGCATCTGATACAGAACAGGCCTGTTAAAGTACAGTCAGACAATGCCACCATGGTGGCATACATAAACCATCAAGGCGGCACTCGAAGCCGCATGGCAATGATGGACGTGTCAAAAATCCTTTGTTGTGTGGAACGCCATCTGCCAGCAATATCACAAAGTGTTCATTCCGGGAGTCCTAACTGGGAAGCGGATTTCCTCAGTCGTCAGGATGTGCACGCCGGAGAGTGGGGTCTTCATCAGGAAGTCTTTAAACTCCTAGTGGACAAGCGGGGTCTACCAGATGTAGACCTGATGGCATCGACAAAATCACAAAGTTCCAGTCTTCAGAACAAGAACCAGGGATCCTCAGGCAGCGCTCATGGATGCACTGGCAATTCCATGGAACTTTCGGCTGCCCTACGTGTTCCCTCCTGTGTCACTCCTGTCCAGGGGACTACGGAAGTTCAAATAAGAAGGAGGAATACTACTTCTAGTCGCTCCAGCGTGGCCCAGACGGCAATGGTTCTCAGACCTGCAGGGTCTATCGATAGAGCGTCCTCTTCTACTTCCTCAACGCCCAGACCTCCTCGTTCAGGGCCCTTGTGTCTACGGACCTGGCCAGACTGGCTTTGATGGCGTGGCTCTTGAAGCTTCACTCCCGAGGGCCAAAGGATTCTCCAAGGCAGTTATCCAAACTATGCTGAAGGCCCGCAAACCCGCTTCTGCGTGGAATTATTATAGGGTCTGGAATTCTTACTTCACCTGGTGTGCTGATAAGAATTATGATGCATACAGATTCAGAACTTCCAGAATTCTGGATTTTCTGTAGCAAGGCCTGGACTTAGGCCTTCGTCTGGCCTCCCTCAAGGCTCACATATATGTCTTGTCGGTGTGGTTTCAGAGAAAAATTGCGTCTATACCTGACGTTCATACTTTCATTTAGGGCGTATTGCGGATTCAGTCTCCCTATGTCCCTCCTGTGGCTCTATGGGATCTGCCTGTTGTCCTGAATGCCCTGCAAGAGTCTCCATTTGAACCTCTTGAGTTAGTGGACCTCAAATGGCTTACGGCTAAGGTCCTCTTCTGACTGGCTATTGCCTCTGCCAGAAGGGTATCGGACTTAGGTGCTTTGTCCTGTCGTCCACCCTTTGTGATATTTCATCGTGACCGAGCAGTTCTTTGAACTCGCCCTTGTTATTTACCTAAGGTAGTGTCATCTTTTCACCTTAAACAAGAGATTGTCGTTCCTGCCTTCATCTTTTCTATATTGTCCTCCAAATAGCGGTCTTTGGATGTGGTAAGGGCTCTCTGTATATGTGGAGAGGACTGCCTCTATTAGGAGGTCAGATACCCTTTTTGTACTGTTTGTTCTCCACAAACGGGGCTGGCCTGTGAATAAGCAAACCTTGGCTAGATGGATTAGAATGGTGATTGCACAAGTTTATGAGCAAACTGGACTTCCAGCTCCTGCTGCTATTAAAACACATTCTACTCGGTCTGTTGGACCCTCTTAGACGGCCCAACGTGGCGAGTCCGCAGAACAATTGTGCAAGGCGGCAACGTGGTCCTCAGTCAGTGAACACGTTCATTAGGTTCTATGCCTTTGATACTTCCACCACCCAGGATGCTTCCTTTGGACGCCGGGTTCTCATACCCGCTAAGGCGCGTCCCCTCCCTTAAGGAACTGCTTTTGGCCATCCCCGATGTATTCCCTGTGGAACACAGTATGCCCCACTGCAGAAAAGGAGATTTATGGTATACTTACCATGGTTAAATCTCTTTCTGCGAGGTACACTGGGTTCCACAGGGCGCCCACCCTAACGCACCTAGATTCTATGGGTTTGTATGTCATTAGCCGCTAGTCCCTTCTCCTGTCGTGAGAACGTGGTTCAATTTGACTAACATCTACCTTCTCTTTTACTTGCTCCTGCATTGGACTTGTTAACAAAACTGAGCTCACAGTGCCTGGAGGCGGGGTTATAAAGAGGAGGCCCCAATGCATCCTGGGACAGTCAAAAGTTTTAGCCTGTTGGTGCCTCTGGATCAAGATCCATCTCTACACCCTGACGTATTCCCTGTGGAACCCAGTGTACCTCGAGATTTAACCATGGTACAGTAAGTCTACCATAAATCTCCTTTTTCTCTGCTTACCGCAATTCACAGACCGGGTTACCATGCCAAAGTCCCTGACTTCTCCAGCGGCAACCCCGCTCCGTGCCTGAATCACATCACCAATATTTTGTATGGTGAATGCAATTTATGAAGGATCGGAAAGCTCGGCTTTCCGCTTCTCCATGGAGTTCAGGTTCGCCCTCAAACCCCCGGCGTGATGCAATAAGGATTTCCATGTGACCATTGTAACCGGTACAGGTGGAAAAGTTGCCCATAGTAACTAATTAGTTTCTAGCTGCGATTATATACTTGAAAAATGATCCCTGTAACATGATTGGTTGAAGTAATGGAAGTCCATCACTATTCCAAGTTACATATAATTGATCTATTAATGAATCCAGAGTAATTATGGAGTCAAAGTAATAACGTACTTCTTACAAGCATCAGCGAGTTCCTGATGCATCTGTTTGATGATTTAAAGCAGCAATCATTTAAAAAGTCAAAACGAGATTGATTGATAGACTAATCAGCAACTCACCGATGCCTGAAAGTCACAGGCTATTATATTTCAACCAATATTTGGAAATTTAGGAATGAGACTTAACCCCTTTAGCACTCACTAAAGGTTAGCTTACTCCTGTTTGTCTCTGCACTGCTTACTCTATCTATAGATGGCATTAGCGGTACTGTTCCCATTGCCAGCAATGAGGACCTCAGCAAAAGCTTTTCCAGCCTCTGATGATGCTCATGTGCAATTGTATGTCACTGGCAGACTCACAGGAACACAGCAGAAGACACTGACGAGGACCTCACGGAAGGGATAAGCAATGTTAAATACTAGCGGCATATTCCTTAGTATCACTGTGATACTAAGAAATATGCTGGAGGCAATAAATAAATATTAGTAATGAATGGGACCCTACCTTTAGTACGATTGTAAGCAGTGGTGCAAGTATGCGGGTACGCTCGGGTACGGAGTACCCTTAAGAATTTGTCAGCGGTTACGCAGTACCCAATATCACACACTTTGTCATTACCACAATTATAATGTGCCACAAAGCAACAAGACCATTGTCAGGGTTACTGGGAGTGCGACAGTGGCTGTATTTTCCTGTTATAGTTGAGGCATTACTATATATTGTTATTAAATTTGGGGCATTACTATATATTTCTATTATACTGGAGGTATCTATATATTTCTTATGTACTGGAGGCATTACTATATATTTTTAGCCTTGCCTCCAGATAAAAAAAAGGGGGCTGTGTCATGTGGCCATGCCGCTAGTGTCATGTAGCCACTCCCACTAGCAGCATGTGGCTACGCCCCCTCCCAACACATGACTACGCCCATTTTTCGACACTCCGTACCACTAAGAAAATATTTCTACTTGCACCACTGATTATAAGCTACATTCTGTATTTAGAAAACAGTGGAATGGACCCATTGGTGACAAAGAGCACCCGCCATAAGCTTTTCCAGCATCAGCGAAGCCTTCCAGTATTTGCTGAGTTCCCACAGTCTACTGTGTACAAGCATGTGGCCTTCACACATGGGAATTACACAATAGCCCATCGCAGGCAGCAGTACACTGCCAGCAACACAGTGGAGGATGGGGGTATTTGGAAGCATCACTGTAATATTAAATAAATATGCTGCCTGAAATAAGTATAATTATTAAATGGAGCCCTCACAGTTGAACGGGACAAGATGCACCCTTTTGCACATGCTCAGAAATGCTTTCCATACATTTCTGTGACTGTATATTGAGTTGTATAGATTTAAATATACATGTACTGTAACTTGAATTGTAGCGCATAGATGTCCCTGCAGAAAAACTTATATGTCATCATGGTCAACACAGAAAACGATACGTATCATGCAATGCGATGTGTAATGATACACATCCTGAAAAAGTTAATCTCAAAATGTAAATTATCTCTAAGAGTCTTGCATGTCCGCACCCTCAGGGGGTAATTCAGACCACGGGGCTGCGTTGTTTGCAGTCCTGCGATCAAATAGTCGCTGCCTATAGGGGGAGGGGAAAACGCTGTGCACGTGTGCGTTCCTATGTGTAGCAGAGCTGCACAAACTGTTTTTTTGCAGTCTCTGCTGAGCCTAGGACTTATTCAGCCACTGTGATTGCTTCTTGCTGATCGGAGCAGGAGCTGAGGTCAGACACCGTCCCTTCAAACACTTTGACACGCCTGCGTTTGTCCGGACACTCCCTGGAAACGGTCAGTTGCCACCCACAAACAGCCTCCTCCTGTCAATCACCCTGTGAACGCCTGTGCGATTGGATTTATTGCCCCATCCCGTCGCTGACCAGCGATCCCCGTTGCTGAGGTTTGTCGCGCCTGCGCTTTGCGGTGCATATGCATGCGCAGTTCAGATCTGATCGCACGCTGTGCGGAAATGCACAGCAGTGATCAGGTCTGATTTACCCCCTTACTGTGTTGAAATTGCAAAAGAACGCTCTTGACCAGCCCTGCAAGTTCAAGTGGATGCAAGCATAAGATACAGTCAGCTCAATTGAAACATTCAACGATAAAAAGTTTCTCATGCACTCTGGGCCTGATTAATATGTGGTTAAAGTCACTATCGCTGCTGCTTACATGGAAGCAGCAGTGATAGCATTAATCTGTTATGGCAGCAGGAGGTGTCACGCAGTATCGGATTATATGTGACACCATTGGCCGGCTGTGTTACTCATGAGGTCGAGCAAACCGGCCGCCGCTGATTCAATAAAGAGGGCAGGAAATCTTCTTCCAACAGAGGTCCTGACCTTGACACTCCCCCACAATGGCGGCAACGTGCCTCCATTTTGAGAACGGAGGCCATCGCTGCCCCTTTCCAACCTCAAACGCCAACAGATTGTCACTCACTTACAGTCGGATGATGTACTGCGTCCGACGCAGGATCCGTACTGCACACTGGCTCATGCACAAACTCCCAAACATCTTTGATTTGTGCTATGCTTCTCAGATCCTTCAGAATCAGAAATAGTCACCATGTGACAGTAAGTCACATTTATTTCAGCGCACATGGCTTTATATCCAAACGTAAATGAGTCCCATAGTGTTCAATGTAACTACTTGTTGCTCGATATGCTTGACTTCTCACATGTTGTATGGTTATGTTTTGCAGTACATCATTGCGGGATCTCTGTCAGTTGCGGGTCATTCTAGACCTTCCATATGTCTGGTAAGTTCATGGATAACAAGTGTGACATTTGTTAATTATCTGTAATCAGATAATTTTGTGTGTATGTTGCACCCAGCCCTCCCTTTGGGTTTTCCCCTTGTAGTTGAACTTTTATGGCTCATTAATCAATTATTGGACATTACTTGAATTGAACTGTGTACCTGATTTAACTGGTGCAAAGAATGCAGCCTCAGAAGAAAGCAAATTAACCAATGCATACCCTCCAACTGTACCTTTTTTGGCAGGTACAGTACCTTTTTTTCATGGTCTGAACCGATTTTTGGCTCTCCAAATTTCCATTAAAAGTATAGGAAAAGGGCGTGGTCACGCCTCTTTCAGAATTTGTACCAATTTTTATGTGTAAAATGTTGGAGGGTATGCCAACGCCATAACAGGGCTCTAAAGTATGTTCATGACTATTAGCTCTGGTAAATTTCTTGTAAACAGAAAAACAAAATTGATTATTTTTAAATGGGTAGCCTAAACACCCCCCCCCCCCCAAATATTGTTTAGATCTATACACAACATACTAATGGTGAAGCACAGAGTCGTAACTAGACCTTTTGGTGACCTGTGCCAGAAAGAGAATTGGTGCCTTTTTCCAATAGGGACATAAGGCACATGCTTTGCGGGGAAGTGGCATGACAAGAGAAAGCCCATGCTATGATGCCCCTTCCCACAATAAATTATATATATATATATATATATATATATATATATATATATATATATATGCAAGTTACTCGGCGGCACTCACAAGGGACTTTCTCAACTCAGGAACAAAAGACGCAGCGCAGGTCTGCTGTTAACGTTTCAGTTTATAACAACTTTCGTCAGAACTAGTATACATTAAGAATAACACGTACCTTTATACCCACACCAAACACCCATGTGCACGCTCCAGGCTCGGTCACGCCGGCGGGGAATGGATGACGTCATCAACCCGCACCTCCACCTGAACGCTCCTCCCCGTCGTCGCTCCGGTTACCTTGGAGACGTACTCTATACAAAGCAAAAGAAAACATTTACTATCACCCCAGGGATGCCTAAAGAGTCAGCGGCAGGCCACTTAGACACATAACTCCTGTCATTTCAGCATATACTGTTAACATAAACACAATATTCGTCCATTTTATTCAAGAAAACAGTTTAAATTAAACTGTTCATTAAGCCCTTTGGGGGCGATTGTTTTTAAACGGTGTATCCACCTTGTTTCTCTCTGCAATAACAATCTATTCCTATCACCCCCACTGATACTTTCAGGTTGTTGATCTATGATTTTATATTTAAGTGTAGCTAGATTGTGTTTAAATTTGACAAAATGCCTAGCCACTGGTTGTGCTTGACTATCCCCACCTAGGGCGGCCCGAATGGCCGATCGGTGCATCGCCATCCGCTCCCGGAATTGGCGTGAGGTCTTACCTATGTAGAGGAGCCCGCATGGGCATCTAATGAAGTATATAACATGCGTACTAGTACAAGTTAAAACTTTATCTATCTTAATCATCTTTCCTGTATGTGGATGTGCAAACACCGGGCCTGTCTCCATATAGCTGCACGTAGTGCAGCCAATACACCTATAGCACCCGGGTTTTTTTGTGAGGAAAGTGGGCTTCTGACTAGTTTTGAAGGATGATATATCGTTATGTACTAGATAGTCCTTCAGATTTTTATTTCTAGTATAACTAGGTAATAATGAAACATCTTTAAGTGCGCTTAATTCTTTATCAGATCCAACAATAGACCAGGCCGTCCTAGCATGTTTAACGATCTCCCCACTAATGGCTGAAAACTTCTGTACAAATGGTATTTTATTATCCATAGCATGTATCCATAGCATGTACTTTCGGGTTGGGCTTATGTAGGAGTTCCCCTCTATCCAACGATAATACCCGTGCCTTAGTTTTCATCAATTCGTTCCAATCATACCCTCTCATTTGGAAATTACGTGCCATGGCATCAATTTCCAAATCAGTCTTCACTATGTCATCAGAGATTCTATGAGCCCTGAGGAACTGGGAGTATGGCAAACTAAATTTAGTGGTGGCAGGATGGAAACTGGAGGCATGGAGGAGAGTATTTTTATCCGTGGGTTTTTTGTACACACTTGTGTGTAGCCTCCCCTCATTGAGGGTGATTGCCACATCCAAGTAATGAACCTTGTCCGCACTAATATTAGCTGTAAATTTAATATTAGGATCTCTTGAATTAGCGTCCTCTATCAATTGGTCAAGGGATTCTCTGGTATCAGACCAAATTAACAGAAGATCATCTATGTAACGAACAAACAAAATTATTTTTCGAGTATTAACGGGATCTGTAAAGAATAGATCTTTTTCCACTTCGAACATAAAACTGTTCGCGAATGCAGGGGAAACGCAACTCCCCATAGCGCACCCCTGCAGTTGTTCATACCATCTATTATCGAACAGAAAATAGTTATGTACCAAAGTGAGTTTGAGTAATGTCAGAAAAAACTTTAAATCTGGACCTTCATATTCCGGGCTACTAGAAAGTAGACGTCTGGCTGCCTCCACAACCAGTGGCTAGGCATTTTGTCAAATTTAAACACAATCTAGCTACACTTAAATATAAAATCATAGATCAACAACCTGAAAGTATCAGGGGGGGTGATAGGAATAGATTGTTATTGCAGAGAGAAACAAGGTGGATACACCGTTTAAAAACAATCGCCCCCAAAGGGCTTAATGAACAGTTTAATTTAAACTGTTTTCTTGAATAAAATGTTGTGTTTATGTTAACAGTATATGCTGAAATGACAGGAGTTATGTGTCTAAGTGGCCTGCCGCTGACTCTTTAGGCATCCCTGGGGTGATAGTAAATGTTTTCTTTTGCTTTGTATAGAGTACGTCTCCATGGTAACCGGAGCGACGACGGGGAGGCCACACACACTACTGAGCCTCATTTTGACTTGTTTTAAGGACATTACATCAAAGTTGGATCAGCCTGTAGTGTGTTTTTCCACTTTAATTTTGAGGGTGACTCCAAATCCAGACCTCCATGGGTTAATAAATTTGATTTCCATTGATAATTTTTGTGTGATTTTGTTGTCAGCACATTCAACTATGTAAAGAACAAAGTATTTAATAAGAATATTTCATTCATTCAGATCTAGGATGTGTTATCTTAGTGTTCCCTTTATTTTTTTGAGCAGTGTATATACACACACATACATACATACATACATACATACATACATATATTTAAATCATACTTGCCTACCTGACCCTCTCCATAAGGGAGAAAATGCTCTGTTCCTGGACTTTCCTGGTAATGTATGATTGCCATCACCTGTGGTGAAACAGCTTTCTTATCAATTAACTAGCTCACCACAGGTGATGGCAATCATACATTACCAGGAAAGTCCAGGAACAGAGCATTTTCTCCCTCATGGAGAGGGTCAGGTAAGCAAGTATGATTTAAATATTGGGGGGGGGGACACCAATATTTATCTCGCCTCCGGGCAACTGGGACGAACTTACGCCACTGTACACTACTGTATGTAAATGAATTACTCATGCTGTGATTTACTAAGCAGTGCACCCAGGACGTAAAATCACAGGTTTCACATGGGTGGGATTGGGGTGGGGGGGAGGCTGCCTATTAAAGCAATGGGGAGGCCCGGGAAGAAGTACATTAAACTCAATCTCATAACCATATGTTTTACGTCATTTGAAAAGCCATACTTGTATTGTATATCTGCGTAAAAATTTGCATTAACAGCTTTTTTCTCATTTTGAATGTATATCTGTGTGCATGTCTGAGTCTATATACAAGTATGACAGAACTTGTTTTGGGAAAATTAGAAAAAAATGTACAGTAAAAGTTTGGCTTTTCAAATTATGAGAGTGCACTCCCGTAGCAGAGCTAGGAGCTGGATCACCTAGTCCCGCCGGGAGAGTGCACGTTTGCGATATAGCCGCACTAGATGAGCAAATCAACTGATTTTTTTAGATGCCTGGTGGGTAGGAATTGCGGTGAGGTAGTTTATGGGGTTAAGGCAGAAGGGATGTTGGAGGTAATAAAGGGGTGAACAGGATGGGGACCTGACCTTAGCCAGTGTTAGAGGCCCAAGGATACTCTTATAGTGTTGCTGCTGGTGCTCACTAACACCAGGAGGGTAGCCAAGCGCTCTCTTACTATTAAATGATCCAATAAATGTGCTATGGCTACTTTTCAATTAGAGAGCTCCAGCAACCTCCACGGAGCTCAGCTGCTCTGTCGTCTGACCATTTGGGCATGCCCAGCATGGCAGTGGGCAGTGTAACATCAAAAGCCAGTATAGCAGCAGCATACCCCACTCACAGTATCGCTCACTGTGAGGCACACTCCCAGGGGCTCAATGCTAATGCTGCCTCATAGTAGAACAGCTGGAACCAGGGCCACCACCACACATGTACGTAGAGTTACCAGACGCTGCTCTGGGCTGTGGGGATCCACTCTTGTAGCTGTAGTTACAGGGCATCTCATTCCTGAGCATTCTAACCAGATCATACTTTAAGAGAATGTACCGCACCATCCGATCTCCCACACACCGGGGGAGGGGGCAACCACTCAATGTCTCGTGCCGTGCTGATCACCTGCTCCAGCAGAGCTCTTATTTAGGCCTGAGCCAACATGATGCTGAGAGTCCTCTACCTGCCCGGGAACATTGCACTCCCTCTCTGCCATCTTCCTCCCACTGCCCAATCAGTTGGCCACAGCATGGTGGAACGGGTGCTGAGATGCCTGTCTTCCACTTTGCTGCCTTTTTTAATATGGCTGAGATGACACGATGCCACTTGACAGGCAGGCAGGGAGGTGTGCAGTGTCGGACCTCAGATGGCCATTTGGCCATTGGCATCCTTTAACAAGAATTTGTTTTCTGTTTCCAGTGTATCTGGGATACTGTGGGCCTATTTTCACTATGAGCCTGGAGCTGCAGCTCCATCCACCCCATTGTTAATCTGTCCCTGCTTAGCAACATCATATTAGTGAGGTGTTCACATTTTTCAAGATTACCGGTACATGGTCTATAACAGGAATGGCCAACCTGTGGAACTAAAAGTCCCAGCATGATCTGACTGAGTTTGGCTACAGGGGAATTCAAAAACTGTGGCATGGTATGCTGAGACGTGTGGCTTCATAACAGCTGGAGTGCCACAGGATGACCAGGCCTGGTCTGTAAGATTTGTCACTCATCATTTACCACAAAACAAACATGGCATTCTTGACTGGAATTTGGTACAGGGTACATTATAACAGATTGTAGTAATTCATAATACACTGTATCAATACCATAGCATTTGCATAAGGTCTACTTGTTTACAGGGGTGTATCTTCCTATTGGCCAGGATGGCACTCACCAGGGGCGCCAGCCGAGGAGGGGCGCCGTCCAGGGGTGCCACCCGTGGGCAGTAGGTAGATTCACTTTTAGAGGCAACAGCTATCCTCCCATCCCTGTGTAGTTCCTCACTAGCAGGAACTACACAAGGATGGGAGAACAGCTGTTGCCTCCAAAAGTGAATGCCCAGTAATGTTCACAGTATACAGCAGTGGCTGCTGGGGGGTGTAGTTTATGTAGAGTTATGCCTGTATTGTGGTGCGGTGCTGGACCCCGGTGCCAATTACAGTGGCTGCTGCTGCTGCTGCATTCTTTGATCATTAATGGGCATCCCTGCTGTTGAGGAACTACATGGGAGTGGGGGGTAGCTGTCGCCTCTAAAAGTGAATCTACCTAAAAGTGCTGCCTTTAATAATAAAATCAACATGGGGCATATGTGTGTCTGGTACTGTGGGGGCATATGTGTATCTGACACTGTGGGGGCATACGTGTATCTGGCACTGTGGGGGCATTTGAGTGTCCGGCACTGTGGGGGCATTCGAGTGTCCGGCACTGTAGGGGCATTCGAGTGTCTGGCTCGGTGGGGGCATATGTGTATCTGGCACTGTGTGTGCATATGTGTATCTGGCACTATACTCAGAGGCATTATGTATATCTGGCACTGCACTACTGGGGTCATTATGTGTAACTGGCACTATACTGGGGGACATTATGTGCATCTAACACTATACTGGGGACATTATGTGTAAGGAGAACTACTGTGGGTATTGTGTGTAAGGCTACTATTTGTGTGTGTGCGCATGTGTAGGGGGGTGTGATTATATATTTATAGTTTGATATCATTATATAAAAATTTGAGGCCACGCCCACTTTCCCAGGAACATGCATGCCTTCCCATATATATATATGGGCACTACTGTGTGGCATAATGTGTATAAGGGGTACTACTGTGTAGCATAATGTGAATAATGTGCATTACTGTGCTGTGTAATGTGAGTAAGGCACACTACTGTGGTGTAAATTGAATTGTGGTACTATTGAGTGACCACGCCCATTTTTTGGCACACGTGCCTTCCCTATTTCAAATATGGGGGGGGGGGGGGCACCAGTCCTTTACTTTGCCAGGGGCGCTCGGACCTCTAAATACACCCCTGCTTGTTTATATAGCCTAGTTGAAGGGCCTCAATTATCTGATAACCACAGATTATTACCCATAAAAGTGCTTGATAACTTTTCTGCTATCATACAGCCCCATAAGAAGGTACACCTTGATTTGCACCTACTGTACCTAGACTTACATGATGGATATGGCCCTAAAGTTATCTGTAGCTAATTACCCTCATCCTGAACATTACATAACCAAATAAGGCAGAGGTTCCCAAACTCAGGGGTAGATTTATTAAGCCTGGTGAAGTGATAAAGTGGAAAGTGATAATGCACCAGCCAATCAGCTCCTAACTTTCATGTTACAGGCTGGGTTTGAAAAATGACAGTTATGAGCTGACTGGCTGGTGCGTTATCACCTTCCACTTTATCACTTCACCAGGCTTCTTAAATCTGCCCTTCAGTCCTCAAGGCACCCAGTCCAGGTTTTAGAAATATCCAAGCATAAGCACAGGTGACTTAAGTAAGGAGGGACACAAAATTAAATTGCATGGCCTAACAGGAAAATAAGAATTTACTTACCGATAATTCTATTTCTCGGAGTCCGTAGTGGATGCTGGGGTTCCTGAAAGGACCATGGGGAATAGCGGCTCCGCAGGAGACAGGGCACAAAAAAGTAAAGCTTTACTAGGTCAGGTGGTGTGCACTGGCTCCTCCCCCTATGACCCTCCTCCAGACTCCAGTTAGGTACTGTGCCCGGACGAGCATACACAATAAGGGAGGCATTTTGAATCCCGGGTAAGACTCATACCAGCCACACCAATCACACCGTACAACTTGTGATCTAAACCCAGTTAACAGTATGACAACAGAAAGGGCCTCTTAAAGATGGCTCCTTAACAATAACCCGAATTAGTTAACAATAACTATGTACAAGTATTGCAGATAATCCGCACTTGGGATGGGCGCCCAGCATCCACTACGGACTCCGAGAAATAGAATTATCGGTAAGTAAATTCTTATTTTCTCTATCGTCCTAAGTGGATGCTGGGGTTCCTGAAAGGACCATGGGGATTATACCAAAGCTCCCAAACGGGCGGGAGAGTGCGGATGACTCTGCAGCACCGAATGAGAGAACTCCAGGTCCTCCTTTGCCAGGGTATCAAATTTGTAAAATTTTACAAACGTGTTCTCCCCCGACCACGTAGCTGCTCGGCAGAGTTGTAATGCCGAGACCCCTCGGGCAGCCGCCCAAGATGAGCCCACCTTCCTTGTGGAGTGGGCTTTTACAGTTTTAGGCTGTGGCAGGCCTGCCACAGAATGTGCAAGTTGAATTGTGTTACAAATCCAACGAGCAATCGACTGCTTAGAAGCAGGTGCGCCCAACTTGTTGGGTGCATACAATATAAACAGCGAGTCAGATTTTCTGACTCCAGCCGTCCTTGCAATGTATATTTTTAAGGCTCTGACAACGTCCAACAACTTGGAGTCCTCCAAGTCGCTAGTGGCCGCAGGCACCACAATAGGTTGGTTCAGATGAAATGCTGATACCACTTTAGGGAGAAAATGCGGACGAGTCCGCAGTTCTGCCCTATCCGAATGGAAGATTAGATAAGGACTTTTATAAGATAAAGCCGCCAATTCAGATACTCTCCTGGCAGAGGCCAGGGCTAGTAACATAGTCACTTTCAATGTGAGATATTTCAAATCCACCTTTTTCAATGGTTCAAACCAATGGGATTTGAGGAAATCTAAAACTACATTTAGATCCCACGGTGCCACCGGAGGCACCACAGGAGGCTGTATATGCAGTACTCCCTTGACAAAAGTCTGGACCTCAGGGACAGAGGCCAATTCTTTTTGGAAGAATATTGACAGGGCCGAAATTTGAACCTTAATGGATCCCAATTTGAGACCCATAGATAATCCTGATTGCAGGAAATGTAGGAAACGACCCAGTTGGAATTCCTCCGTCGGAACCCTCCGATCCTCGCACCACGCTACATATTTTCGCCAAATGCGGTGATAATGTTTCACGGTGACTTCCTTCCGTGCCTTAATCAAGGTAGGAATGACTTCTTCTGGAATGCCTTTCCCTTTTAGGATCTGGCGTTCAACCGCCATGCCGTCAAACGCAGCCGCGGTAAGTCTTGAAAAAGACAGGGACCCTGCTGTAGCAGGTCCCTTCTCAGAGGTAGAGGCCACGGTTCGTCCGTGAGCATCTCTTGAAGTTCCGGATACCAAGTCCTTCTCGGCCAATCCGGAACCACTAGTATTGTTCTTACTCTTCTTTGCCGTATGATCTTCAATACCTTTGGTATGAGCGGCAGAGGAGGAAACACATACACTGACTGGTACACCCAAGGAGTTACCAGTGCGTCCACAGCTATTGCCTGTGGATCTCTTGACCTGGCGCAATATTTGTCCAGTTTCTTGTTGAGGCGAGACGCCATCATGTCTACAATTGGTCTTTCCCAACGGTCTATTAACATGTTGAAGACTTCTGGATGTAGACCCCACTCTCCCGGATGAAGATCGTGTCTGCTGAGGAAGTCTGCTTCCCAGTTGTCCACGCCCGGGATGAACACTGCTGACAGTGCTATCACGTGATTCTCCGCCCAGCGAAGAATCTTGGCAGCTTCTGCCATTGCACTCCTGCTTCTTGTGCCGCCCTGCCTGTTTACATGGGCGACCGCCGTGATGTTGTCCGACTGAATCAACACCGGCTTTCCTTGCAGGAGAAGTTCCGCCTGGCTTAGAGCATTGTAGATTGCTCTTAGTTCCAGAATGTTTATGTGAAGAGACTTTTCCAGACTCGTCCATACTCCCTGGAAGTTTCTTCCTTGTGTGACTGCTCCCCAGCCTCTCAGGCTGGCGTCCGTGGTCACCAGGATCCAATCCTGAATGCCGAATCTGCGGCCTTCTAATAGGTGAGCCTTCTGCAACCACCACAGAAGTGACACCCTTGTCTTTGGTGACAGGGTTATTCGCAGGTGCATCTGCAGATGCGACCCTGACCATTTGTCCAACAGATCCCTTTGGAATATTCTTGCATGGAATCTGCCGAATGGAATTGCTTCGTAAGAAGCCACCATTTTTCCCAGGACTCTTGTGCATTGATGTACTGACACTTTTCCTGGTTTTAGGAGGTTCCTGACCAGATCGGATAACTCCTTGGCTTTTTCCTCTGGAAGGAAAACCTTTTTCTGAACCGTGTCCAGAATCATTCCTAGGAACAGCAGACGAGTTGTCGGGATTAAATGGGATTTTGGAATATTCAGAATCCACCCGTGTTGTCTTAGCACCTCTTGAGATAGTGCTAAAGCTGTCTCCAGCTGTTCTCTGGACCTTGCCCTTATTAGGAGATCGTCCAAGTATGGGATAACTAATACGCCTTTTCTTCGAAGAAGAATCATCATCTCGGCCATTACCTTGGTAAAGACCCGAGGCGCCGTGGACAATCCGAACGGCAGCGTCTGAAACTGATAGTGACAGTTTTGAACAATGAACCTGAGGTACCCCTGGTGTGCGGGGTAAATCGGAACGTGTAGATACGCATCCTTGATGTCCAAGGATACCATAAAGTCCCCTTCTTCCAGGTTCGCTATCACTGCTCTGAGTGACTCCATCTTGAACTTGAACTTTTTTATGTAGAGGTTCAAGGACTTCAGATTTAGAATAGGCCTTACCGAGCCATCCGGCTTCGGTACCACAAATAGAGTGGAATAATACCCCTTTCCTTGTTGTAATAGGGGTACTTTGACTATCACCTGCTGAGCGTACAGCTTGTGAATGGCTTCCAACACCCTCTCCCTTTCGGAAGAGACGGTTGGTAAGGCAGACTTCAGGAAACGATGAGGAGGATCCGTCTCTAATTCCAACCTGTACCCCTGAGATATTATCTGCAGGATCCAGGGGTCTACCTGCGAGTGAGCCCACTGCGCGCTGTAATTTTTGAGACGGCCCCCCACTGTCCCCGAGTCCGCTTGAGAGGCCCCAGCGTCATGCTGAGGTTTTTGCAGGAGCCGGGGAGGGCTTCTGTTCCTGGGAAGGAGCTGCCTGTTGGTGTCTCTTCCCTCTTCCTCTGCCTCGTGGCAGGTACGACAAGCCCTTTGCTCTCTTATTTTTGTAGGAGCGAAAAGGCTGCGGTTGAAAGGTCGGTGCCTTTCTCTGTTGGGGAGTGACTTGAGGTAAAAAAGTGGATTTCCCGGCAGTAGCCGTGGCCACCAAGTCTGATAGACCAACTCCAAATAACTCCTCCCCTTTATACGGCAAAACCTCCATGTGACGTTTTGAATCCGCATCGCCTGTCCACTGTCGTGTCCATAAGGCTCTTCTGGCTGAAATGGACATAGCACTCACCCGAGATGCCAGTGTGCAAATATCCCTCTGTGCATCACGCATATAGATAAATGCATCCTTTATTTGTTCTAACGACAGTAAAACATTGTCCCTATCTAGGGTATCAATATTTTCAATCAGGGATTCTGACCAAACTACTCCAGCACTGCACATCCAGGCAGTTGCTATAGCTGGTCGTAGTATAACACCTGCATGTGTGTATATATTCTTTTGAATAACTTCCATCTTTCTATCTGATGGATCCTTAAGTGCGGCCGTCTCAGGAGAGGGTAACGCCACTTGTTTGGATAAGCGTGTGAGCGCCTTGTCCACCTTAGGGGGTGTTTCCCAGCGCGCCCTAACCTCTGGCGGGAAAGGGTATAATGCCAATAACTTTTTTGAAATTATCAACTTTTTATCAGGAGCAACCCACGCTTCATCACACACGTCATTTAATTCTTCTGATTCAGGAAAAACTGTTTGTAGTTTTTTCACACCATACATAATACCCTGTTTTACGGTATCTGTAGTATCAGCTAAATGTAACGTCTCCTTCATTGCCAAAATCATATAACGTGTGGCCCTACTGGAAAATACGTTTGAATTTCTACCGTCGTCACTGGAATCAGTGCCCGTGTCTGGGTCTGTGTCGACCGACTGAGGCAAAGGGCGTTTTACAGCCCCTGACGGTGTTTGAGGCGCCTGGACAGGCATTAATTGATTGTCCGGCCGCCTCATGTCCTCAACTGACTGTTTAAGGGAAGATAAACCATCACGTAATTCCACAAATAAAGGCATCCATTCTGGTGTCGACCCCCTGGGGGGTGACATCTGCATATTTGGCAATTGCTCCGCCTCCACACCAATATCGTCCTCATACATGTCGACACCACGTACCGACACACACCGCAAACTCACAGGGAATGCTCTAATGAAGACAGGACCCACTAGCCCTTTTGGGGAGACAGAGGGAGAGTCTGCCAGCACACACCACAAAGCGCTATATATACAAGGGATATCCTTATATTAAGTGCTCCCTTATAGCTGCTTTAATATATATATATATAGCCATTAATGTGCCCCCCCTCTCTGTTTTACCCTGTTTCTGTAGTGCAGTGCAGGGGAGAGACCTGGGAGCCGTTCTGACCAGCGGAGCTGTGACAGAAAATGGCGCCGTGTGCTGAGGAGATAGGCCCCGCCCCTTTTTCGGCGGGTTCTTCTCCCGCTATTTTTCCAGTCAGGCAGGGGTTAAATATCTCCATATAGCCCCTATGGGCTATATGTGAGGTATTTTTAGCCTTGTATAAGGTTTATATTTGCCTCTCAGAGCGCCCCCCCCCAGCGCTCTGCACCCTCAGTGACTGCCCAGTGAAGTGTGCTGAGAGGAAAATGGCGCACAGCTGCAGTGCTGTGCGCTACCTTATGAAGACTGAGGAGTCTTCAGCCGCCGGTTTCCGGACCTCTTCACGCTTCAGCATCTGCAAGGGGGTCGGCGGCGCGGCTCCGGGACCGGACTCCACGGCTGGGCCTGTGTTCGATCCCTCTGGAGCTAATGGTGTCCAGTAGCCAAGCAGCAAATCCACTCTGCATGCAGGTGAGTTTACTACTTTCCCCCTAAGTCCCACGTTGCAGTGATCCTGTTGCCAGCAGGACTCACTGTAAAGAAAAAAAAAACCTAAACTAAACTTTCTCTAAGCAGCTCTTTAGGAGAGCCACCTAGATTGCACCCTTCTCGTTCGGGCACAAAATCTAACTGGAGTCTGGAGGAGGGTCATAGGGGGAGGAGCCAGTGCACACCACCTGACCTAGTAAAGCTTTACTTTTTTGTGCCCTGTCTCCTGCGGAGCCGCTATTCCCCATGGTCCTTTCAGGAACCCCAGCATCCACTTAGGACGATAGAGAAATGCTGTGCCACGCTTCCATTTTTTGTCACTACAGGGGCATGCCCAGTGTTCCAGGAACTGCTGGACATGCCCCCAGTCCGTCTCTACCTTGAACAAATTATGTGGGCTTGTGCACAGCATCTTTTCATTGCTGCTCTGCTACACACAGCAGCAAGTGAGAGGGGGCCTTCCAACTACTCCACACACACACCCCTACCCTCACCGTGGGACACTGTGGCCCATAGTAGAACAGTCGGACAGTGACCAAAAAACAGGACTGTGTGCTATGCTCAATTAGTACCCTCACATACCTCCAAACATGACCCTCTCGAGGAGGGACAGAATGCTCTGCTCCTGGACTTCCTTCGTAATTTAAGATTGCAATCACCTGTGGTGAAACACCTTTCTTCTCCATTAACCTGCTCAAAAAAGGTGCTGGCAATCATAAATTAAGAGCATGTTTTTATTAGAGAAAATCGCAACAAATTAACAATTAAAATACATACAAGGCCACTACCAATCTAATGACATGCTAAATAATAATGTCCAAAGTCTCTTGACCAATTATTATGATGGCATAATATGACTAACTGGTTTAGGAAAGCAATACCGAAATCAAGGACCATAACAATAGGAGAAACAATAAGTACAGTATATAGTAATTCTCTGACCAAACAGCCAACAAAAAATGCATAATATGACACAATATCGAGTTACAAACAACGTCACAAACATAGAGAAAGTGAATGAGCTTTTAGACATATGTTAAAACAAACCGTAACATACAAAACCATGTAACACAAAATCTACGGGAAGTGAAGGAAAGAAAGCCAGAAGTATAAAAAGAAGAAAGAACTTCAGCCTCCAACTCAAGGGGGTCTCAGATGGCGCCAGAGCCTGGACCAACTGACGGCATCCATTCTCCCTTGATCCATATCCATCGTCCTCTTTACTAGTCCTTCCCTATACCACAGTATAGGGAAGGACTAGTCTCCTAAGGGAAGCTGTACACCGTGCACTCCAAGTGTGATACCTGACCGCTAAACTGACTAAATAAACAGTGACTAAATCAAACTTCCCAAACCTCTTTTCGAATGCCCCATGCGCCCACTCAGGGTAACTAAGCCCCAAAAGGCACGGAAGGCATAGGGCAGCTTAAACGGCTTTAGAAACTTTTACATTAAAGGGACACTCGAGCAAGAGGTGGTCCACAGTCTCCATCACCCCGGGACATTCCTCACGTGGGCAAAAACGAACACTGGCACCTCCAAACCCGATCTTCCATCTAACATAAAGCTTCACTTGGAAAAGGAGCCAGGCAACATCCCTAAACTTCAGCGGGATCCTCTGGGAGTTAAATCAGAGTCAACCCATCTGAGTACACATCACCCGGGCAGTCCTTTAGTAATGGCTGAACATAGAAATGAGATTGCAAAATACTTCTCTCCAACTCCCTTTTAGAAAAGTTTTTGGGGTATATGCAATTGCGGTCGAATTCCCGAAAGTGTCGAATTTCGGGTCATTTTCGACCAATAAAAAAAATCGCCTATGCAATTCAGTGCTTTCCGACCAAAAAACGGACTTTCAAAATTCGACTTTTTGAAATTCGAATTTTTGCAAATTCGACTTTTCTGCAATGATACAAGTGCTGCAATTCGACCAAAGCATATTCAATTCAAGTTTGGAAATTCGATAGCAGTGCTTTTAGACAGCAAATTCGTCATTTTCAATCCGCCACACTTTGGAGGGTGAAAACAAATAAAAAAAATTTAAACATGTTTTTTTTTGTGTTTTTTTGGGGGGGAATAGCAGATCTATTTATATTAGAAGGGATTAGGTACTTTTTTTTTTTTTTTGGAGGCACAAATATTATTTATATATTTTTTAAAATATTATTATTATTTTTTATTTTTTTTAAGCTGGAACGGTGAAATCATAAAAAAAAATGGCGTGGGGTCCCCCCTCCAAAGCATAACCAGCCTCGGGCTCTTCGAGCTGGTCCTGGTTCTAAAAATGCGGGGAAAAAATTGACAGGGGATCCCCCGTATTTTTAAAACCAGCACCGGGCTCTGCGCCTGGTGCTGGTGCCAAAAATACGGGGGACAAAAAGAGTAGGGGTCCCCCGTATTTTTAACACCAGCATCGGGCTCCACTAGCTGGACAGATAATGCCACAGCCGGGGGTCACTTTTATGCCGTGCCCTGCGGCCGTGGCATTAAATATCCAACTAGTCACCCCTGGCCGGGGTACCCTGGGGGAGTGGGGACCCCTTCAATCAAGGGGTCCCCCCCCCAGCCACCCAAGGGCCAGGGGTGAAGCCCGAGGCTGTCCCCCCCCATCCAATGGGCTGCGGATGGGGGGGCTGATAGCCTTTTGTGATAATAAAAAGATATTGTTTTTTCCAGTAGTACTACAAGTCCCAGCAAGCCTCCCCCGCAAGCTGGTACTTGGAGAACCACAAGTACCAGCATGCGGGAGAAAAACGGGCCCGATGGTACCTGTAGTACTACTGGGGAAAAAATACCCAAACAAAAACAGGACACACACACCGTCGACAGTAAAACTTTATTTCATACGTCGACACACACATACTTACCTATGTTCACACGCCGACATCGGTCCTCTTCTCCATGTAGAATCCACGGATACCTGAAAAGAAAAGATCAATATACTCACCTCAGCCATGGTCCAGAGATAAATCCACGTACTTGGCAAAAAAACAAACCGAACACCCGCTCCATGCCGGACTGAAAGGGGTCCCATGCTGACACATGGGACACCTTTCCACGAATGAGACCTGTCAGTGACAGCTGTCACAGAAAGGTCTCTAAGCCAATCAGGAAGCGCAACTTCGTTGCGCTCACCTGATTGGCTGTGCGCTGTCTGTACTGTGACAGCACATTGCAAAGCCGCTCCATTACTTTCAATGGTGGGAACTTAGCGGCTAGCGGTAAGGTCACCCGCCGGTCAGCGGCTGACCGGCGGGTGACCCCACCGCTACCCGCAAAGTTCCCACCATTGAAAGTAATGGAGCGGCTTTGCGATGTGCTGTCACAGTACAGACAGCGCACAGCCAATCAGGTGAGCGCCACGGAAGTAGCGCTTCCTGATTGGCTGAAGGGACTTCAGTGACAGGAGTCACGTGATGTCCCGGCATTCGGGAGAAAGGGGTCTGATGTGAAAGCATTGGACCCCTTTCTAGTCCGGTATGGAGCGGGTATTTGCGGTTTTTTTTTTTTTTTACAAGTACGTGGATTTATCTCTCTGGACGTGGATTTATCTCTGGACGCTGGAAGGTGAGTATCAATTTTTTACAGGTACCCTCGGATCGTCGGAGACCGTGGCAGTCGGCGTGTCAACATAGGTAAGTATGTGTGTGTCGGTAGTGTGTAATAAAGTTTTACTTGTCACGTTGTCTGTGTCCTGTTTTTATTTGGGTATTTTTTCCCCAGTAGTACTACAGGTACCAGCGGGCCCGTTTTTCTCCCGCATGCTGGTACTTGTGGTTCTCCAAGTACCAGCTTGCGGGGGAGGCTTGCTGGGACTTGTAGTACTACTGGAAAAAACAATATCTTTTTATTATCACAAAAGGCTATCAGCCCCCCCATCCGCAGCCCATTGGATGGGGGGGACAGCCTCGGGCTTCACCCCTGGCCCTTGGGTGGCTGGGGGGGGGGACCCCTTGATTGAAGGGGTCCCCACTCCCCCAGGGTACCCCGGCCAGGGGTGACTAGTTGGATATTTAATGCCACGGCCGCAGGGCACGGCATAAAAGTGACCCCCGGCTGTGGCATTATCTGTCCAGCTAGTGGAGCCCGATGCTGGTGTTAAAAATACGGGGGACCCCTACTCTTTTTGTCCCCCGTATTTTTGGCACCAGCACCAGGCGCAGAGCCCGGTGCTGGTTTTAAAAATACGGGGGATCCCTGGCCAATTTTTCCCCGGATTTTTAGAACCAGGACCAGCTCGATGAGCCAGAGGCTAGTTATGCTTTGGAGGGGGGACCCCACGCCATTTTTTTTTCGGGTTTTTCCCGTTTTTTACCGTTTTTTAAAATCACGGCAAAATCCGCCAAATCGGCCGATTTTCGCCCGCGACTCTGGCGAATCCGTTTTTCATTGAATATGGTGAATTCCGGAAGCCACCTTCCGGAATTCACCTGGCGAATTTAGTCGAATTAAAAAACGGCGAAAAATTGCCGCGATTCGCCGTGAATTGCATATACCCCTTTGACTTTACTCATCACAAGTCCCCATAGCCTCGTCACCTTCAAGCACACGATGACGTAGATCGGGAGGTATCCGCATCTATCAATTCGAAAGTTTTTCACCGGACCACCATCTATCCATGACCTGAAAAAGGGGTGCACCCAGGCCCTAAAACCTACTAACCACTGAGGGGGGCCTCCAAAAACAGGCTCCCAAGATTAAACTTTACAAAGGTGGATGTGAAAAAAAAACACAGGGTTGACCATACCAAGGCCACCCTCTACCCTCGGTCTGTAGATGATGCCCCTCTTAACAAGATTCATTCTGTTCCCCCACAACAACAGGAGGAACAAAGAATAAATCCTGGACCACAAACACTGAGGCAAACAGCACACGTAACTGACATAAAGAAACACCGGGATCAGGTGAGTCTTACACAGGTCAACCCTCTCCCTGAGGGAGAATTTCCATCCCTTCCAGCTCTCTACTTTACGGTCAGCAACTTCCAGCTTACTCACCCAATTTAGAGTGGAATAATCACCACGACAAAACCGAATGCCTAAGATTTTGATCAACGGAGTGGCCTGGGGGAAGTCTGTCCGGAAGGCTGAACTCCTCGCCTTCCTCCCCCATCCAAAAAGCTTCACATTTATCTTGAGCATGAGGCCCCAGAATATTCACAGATAAGGTGTTCCACATCACGTGCTTCAGTCGCGGATGACACAACAATCGTGACATCATCTGCATAGGTCACCACCCTCAGCAGACACTTCGGCCCCAGCTGCACCCCTTCCAGCATACTACTTTCAACCCTACTGACAAGAGGGTCAATCGCAAATACATACAGAAGGGAGCTCAAGGGGCAACCTTGACGGACACCAGAGCTGACCGTGAAGGCAGGACCTACCCAACCGTGGACAAGCGGGAAGCTCTCGGCCTGACAGTATGTAACGCATCACCCTCACTGGAAGTCCATACCTTTCAAGCAGGGCCCACAGGTGCTCATGGTTGACTCTATCGAAAGCCTTAGAATGATCCAATGCCAGTAAGTACTTTTGCTTCTTCTCAGCAAACCACCACTCTACAGCCTCCCGGACACCATGGACATCACTAAAGGTACTAATGCCCTTCACAGTACCATGCTGAGAAGAAGAGAGCAACAGCGCGGAAACTTCCATCAGCCTATTGAAAAGCACCTTTGCCAAAATCTTCCTATCTGTATTGAGAGGAGCGATGGGGCGCCAGTTCTCAATACGAGACTGATCCTTACCCTTGGACAATAATATGAGGGCGGACAACCTCATGGAGGGAGGGAGCGAACCCTCAGCCAGGCTCTCATTAAAAACCTCCACAAGATGAGGAACCAAGATGTCTGAAAAAGCCTTAAAAAAATTCAGATGTTAAGCCATCCGGGCCTGGAGATTTCTTCATAGACAAACCGTCTATGGACTTCTTTACTTCCTCCACCGTCACATCATCCCCCAAGGAGTCAAGAGGCATCAAGGCTCCCGAGCCCAGGTGTCTCCCTAGGAAACCGTTCCATCTTCTCTCTGATAAGCGTTTGCTCGGACAAAAGGTCAGAGTAATAGGACCTGATGACCCCCAGAATGCCCTCCCTATTCTCAGGAAGGACACCCAGAGAATCAACCAGGCCCCGCACCTGCTTCAAATCCACCGACTTTCTACAATTCCAACAAGGATCAGGAGAGTGGTAGGCTCCATAATCCCTCTCTAGAACCAAGGAAGCCAAGCGATTATACTACTCTCTCATCCGAGCCCTCACCCGGGAGATCTCCCCACTATCTCTACACTCAGAGATCAAGAAATCATGCCTCCTTCGCAGGTCATAGTAGGTATTCCGCTTTTTACAGTTTTTCCCGGCTACCAGCCTATGGAAAAACCTCTGAATGCGCTTTTTACACTACTCCCACCACTCTGATCTACTCCAACCTGCCTCCAAAAGAGTCTCCTGCAGCTGAAATAAATCCCTAAAGGACTGTCTCACCCCCTCCTCCCTCAGGAGCCCCGAATTCTACTGCCATAGACCCCACCCTTTCTGAGGGGTTTCTGAGGCATTCGAAGCGAAACTCAGAACACAGTGATCAGAGAACTCTACTAACTTCACCTCAGGAGGCAAAGTTTTCACGAACTCCTTAACAAATAACCTATCTATTCTAGACCTACGAATACCAGTGCCAGCATTGATGCTAGTGGCATCTTTGGCACCACTCACCCCTGCCACCTCGTTTGGCTGGCTAATGCCACCACCCACAGGCAGATTGGGGAGATTCACCTCAGCCATCTTACCGGCATGCGCCGGACCCACCAAGGACGCATCCTGCTTCCCAGCAGAGGTCAGGTTCTGAGAGATCGTTCCTGGACAAGCAACACCAGCCTGACCAGCAACACCCCCCCAGACCACCACCCAACTGCTGTTCCGAAGCCAAGAGAGGAGACACCTCCTCTGCCACTGCAACACCACGCTCCAAGCCGTGATCCCTTGCAAATTTCACGACACTTTCCTCAGAAGGAAACCATCTCCTCAGGAACAGACGGATCTGCTCAGCTCACACTCAATTATCTCTCCTTCTTCCAACTCTTTCTGGAGTGCTAGCACTTTAGCGCCCAAACACATATGTTCGAGATCCAAACTACGTATGTCCTCCTCTATCTTCACCCTCTCCCACTTTGGACAAGTGTTCCTCCTTCTCTTCATTTCCGCAATCAAGATCCCCTTTTTAAGGGCTAACATTTTCAACTCGGCGATGTCACCACACGATTCACCAGTATTGGCCGAGTCCTGCATCTCTACCTCCTTACTACTATCACTGACAATTGTTGTGCCAGCTGCACAAGGGGACCGGGGATCACCAGACGATCAGTCCATCTCACAGACCTCTAGGCAGACAGACTGGTCTGACACCTTCACAGGCAGCTTAGAGGATACACTTTGGGCTTCAGCCAGGGTACTATCCACCCTGCACTCCAGCTTAATAGCGGCTGGAAGGTTGCCCCCAACTGCGGCAGACAAAAGCTAAGCTTGCATTTGTTTGATGCTAAGATACACTGCATCACACTTCAGCCCCAATTTCTTCGCCCTTGATACCGAGGCCACCGTAGTTGCTTTTTCAACACAGTCATCAGAGACACACACAACAAACTTTGCCGGGGCTAATATAGGCTTAGCAACCTTGGACCTGGATACAGGTCCCCCTGTAGCATTGGCAGTAGATGCTGACTCTCCTCCATGCACCATCGAAACAGATCCAGTCGACACAGGAATAGGAAAACTCAAATTCACAGTACAGGGATCGTTTTCACTGTATGCACCCCAAATTATATAGCCGCTGCACCCCCAACAACATTCTTCTTAACCATGGGTGCCCCAGCAGCTTGGCTTGTAACATCTTTGTGTGGATCTGGATAAACCCTCTGGAAATAACATACTTGGACAGTCTCAACACCCCCAGAAGCATCATCTACTTGCTGCAGAGACACACAGGCAGATGGCTTAGCAGAAGTGCACATTGGCACAGAGTCTTTTGCAGCCATTCCCATTGCCCTTTAGCTCCCACACTTGCTTTAACAACCTGGCTGCCCGCCGCTGGACCTGACAGGGATCCTGCAGGCATTGCAGGCTGCAAGATGGCTTCTCAGCAGGCAGAGACACTGGATTCGAATCCCCAGCACCTGAGCCTTTGGGGGATGCTGGTGTAGCAGAAATGCTGGTTTTAATCACATTGCTGGGGCTCGTCACAATGCCCTCCATAGCAGCCTGCATGCTGCAAGATGGCTTCTCAGCAGGCAGAGACACTGGATTTGAATCCCCAGCACCAGAGCCTTTGCATAGTATAGGTTTCCCTGGGTCAGGCTCCATAACTGGGGGAAACTGCTTCCCGGCTGGGAAGGGCTCCAGGAATCTTGGGTGTAACTCGACACTCGAGTGGAACTCAGGAGCTCACCACACACACCATACCTCCCAACTTTTGACTTGCTCCCTAAAAAGGGGTCGTGGCCTAAGAAAAGGGGGCGTGATTTCGCGGGAGGACCCCCGTTTTCATCACTGAGGGGGCATGCCCAGCGCTCTGTGAGCCGCTGGCATGCCCCCTCTCCCTCTGTCTGCACTGAATAGACGCTGTGCGCATGCGCACAGCGTCTATTCACCACTGCTCTGCTAAGCAGGGCAGCGAGTGCCTGAGCCTCCCAATTGCCTCCCCCACCCCCCACCGCGGGACACTGCGGGCCGCGGGTGGGACAGCGGGACAGTCCCCAAAAAACGGGACTGTCCCGCGAAAATCGGGACAGTTGGGAGGTATGCACACACGTCTTACACTGGAAGAGAAAAATCCAGGAGCAGAGCATTCTGTCCCTGCTGGAGAGGGTCATGTTGGGAGGTATGAAGAAGGACACAACTGGGCAAAACCATGTTGCACTGCAGATGGGGCTGATGTAACATGTGCAAAGCGATTTAGATTTGGGTGGGGTGTGTTCAAACTGAAATCTAAATTGCAGTGTAAAAAATAAAGCTGTCTAATATTTATGGGCTAAATGTAAAAGCAGACAGTATTTACCCTGCAAAAAAAAAAAATATATAACCATCCCAAATCTAAGGCCCCATACAAACTGCAATATTTTAAACAATGGGGGTAATTCCAAGTTGATCGCAGCAGGATTTTTTTTAGCAGTTGGGCAAAACCATGTGTACTGCAGGGGAGGCAGATATAACATGTGCAGAGAGAGTTATTGGCCCTACACACATGCCGATATTCTGAAAGATATGAACGATCTCGTTCATAAATGAACGAGAACTCGTTCATATCTTTCAGTGTGGAGACTCCAGCGATGAACGATGCGCGGCCCCGCGCTCGTTCATCGCTGATCTCCCGTCGGCTGTGCATGCAGGCCAATATGGACGATCTCGTCCATATTTGCCTGCACTTCAATGCAGCCGAATGACGGGGGGAGTGAAGAAACTTCACTCCCCCCGTCACTGCCCCCCCGCCGCCGGGTCGCTCGTCGGCCGTATCGGCCGTCGGGCACCTCGGCGGCGCATCGCCGAGTGTGTAGGGCCCCTTAGATTTGGGTGGGGTGTGTTCAATCTGCAATCTAATTTTCAGTGTAAAAATAAAGCAGCCAGTATTTACCCTGCAACAAAATAACCCACCGCTAATTTTCACCCTTTTGAGCTATATCATTTGTAAGGGTGGTCTTCAGTATGCCGACTGATGGGATCCCGGCGCACAGTATACCGGCGCCGGGATCCCGACAGCCGGCATACTGACACTTATTCTCCCTCGTGGGGGTCCATGACCCCCCTGGAGGGAGAATAAAATAGTGTCCGTGCCCTTAGCGTGGCGAGCGCAGCGAGCCCACAAGGGGCTCATTTGCGCTCGCCACACTGTCGGTAAGCCGGCGGTCGGGCTCCCGGCGCCAGTATGCTGGTCGCCGGGAGCCCGACCGCCGGCATATCGTAGTGAACCCCATTTGTAATATCGCCCAGAGTGTATGCACTGGGACGATATTACAGAACAATAATGATATAGCCATCGTCTGTGCATGCAGCTCAATTTGGACTATGGGGGTCATTCCGAGTTGATCGCTAGCTGCCGTTGTTCGCAGCACAGTGATCAGGCTAAAAATCGGCATTTCTGCGCATGCGTACGGACCGCAGTACGTACACGCCAAGTACTTTCACACAGAACTATGCAGTTCTACAAAAAGGTCGAGCGACGCTTTTCTGTCACTCTGCTGATCGGTGAGTGATTGACAGGAAGTGGGTGTTTCTGGGAGGTAACGGAGCGTTTTCCGGGAGTGTGCTAAAAAATGCAGGTGTGCCTGGAGAAACAGGGGAGTGGATGGCCGAACGCAGGGCGTGTTTGTGACGTCAAAGCAGGAACTAAACTGTCTGCAGTGATCGCAAGGTAGGAGTAGGTTTTGAGCTACTCAGAAACTGATGAAAAATTTTTTCAAGCAGTTCTGCTAATCTTTCATTCACACTTCTGCTAAGCGAAGATACACTCCCAGAGGGTGGCGGCTTAGCGTTTGCACTGCTGCTAAAAGCAGCTAGCGAGCGATCAACTCGGAATGAGGGCAAGTATCGTCTAAATCTGCATATTCGGGCCGGCGGCGGGATGACGTCACTGAATGATATTATTAGCGATATCATTCAGTGTGTACAGACTAAATCGTCTGCCCGGTAGTCAAAGGAAAACACTTTTGTGTAGTGTAGTGATTCAACCTTTTTCAACACACACAAACACACACGCGCGCGCACAGACACACACATTGGCCCCCACAGAAAAAAAACAAACAAACATATATTTACATTGACTGGCCACCACAGAAAAAAAAAAAGAAAAAGAAAAAAAAATCACATTGCTCCCCACAGGAAAAAAAACAATAATATTAGCGCTTGCTCATACAGAAAGCAACAGTCACATTGCTCCTCACAGAAAAAACAAACACATTGGGGGTAATTCAGAGTTGATCATAGCAGCAAATTTGTTAGCAGTTGGGCAAAACCATGTGCACTGCAGGGGGGCAGATATAACATGTGCAGAGAGAGTTAGATTTGGGTGGGTGATTGTTTCTGTGCAGGGTAAATACTGGCTGCTTTATTTTTACACTGCAATTTAGATTTCAGTTTGAACACACCCCACTCAAATCTAACTCTCTCTGCACATGTTATCTCTACCTCCCCTGCAGTGCACATGGTTTTTCCCAACTGCTAACACATTTGCTGCTGCAATCAACTCTGAATCAGGTCCATTGATCTTCATAGAAAAATTTAACTATCACATTTGTCACACATAAAAATTAAAATAACACACATTGGGGGTCATTCCGAATTGTTCGCTCGGTAAATTTCTTCGCATCGCAGCGATTTTCCGCTTAGTGCGCATGCGCAATGTTCGCACTGCGACTGCGCCAAGTAAATTTGCTATGCAGTTAGGAATTTTACTCACGGTTTTTTCTTCGTTCTGGTGATCGTAATGTGATTGACAGGAAGTGGGTGTTTCTGGGCGGAAACAGGCCGTTTTATGGGCGTGTGGGAAAAAACGCTACCGTTTCTGGGAAAAACGCGGGAGTGGCTGGAGAAACGGAGGAGTGTCTGGGCGAACGCTGGGTGTGTTTGTGACGTCAAACCAGGAACGACAAGCACTGAACTGATCGCAGATGCCGAGTAAGTCTGGAGCTACTCAGAAACTGCTAAGAAGTGTCTATTCGCAATTCTGCTAATCTTTCGTTCGCAATTTTACTATGCTAAGATTCACTCCCAGTAGGCGGCGGCTTAGCGTGTGCAAAGCTGCTAAAAGCAGCTTGCGAGCGAACAACTCGGAATGACCCCCATTGGTCCCTACCCCTTCTTGGTAGCCAAGAAGGGAGCTCACTGTTCTCCCTGTCCCTCATCGCCTGGGGTTGGTCAGTCATACTCACAGTGCAGAGCAGTGAGCAGCGTGTGGGAGGTGCGTGCTGGCTGGTGGACGGGCGTGCAGGCGAGTTGGCTGGTGAGAGTGTAGGTGGGGTTGCAGGACTGCATCACATCAGGCATGACCTATGATATCACACTGCTGCATCTCCATAGGTCGTGGCCCAGGAGCGTCTGAGACTTCCAGGAGAGCCCAGTGCTGCCCAGTCTTTCAGTTGAACTGAAGGCACTTCTAACTGTGCTGACTATGCAGCACACTTGACAACCGCTGGTGGCACACTAGTGTACTGCGGCACAGCAGTTGAAAAACACGAGTCTAGTGTGTATACCCTGCTTCAATCTCTGTGCACATGTTATATCAGCCCCACCTGCAGTGCAACATGGTTTTGCCCAGTTGTGTACATTTTTTTCTTTGCTTGCAACTCTGAATCAGGCGCTGAGTTTTAAAAACCCTGCTTTAAGGAACAGTTTTGACTAGGTGAATTATCAGGTGGCACAAACAAATTAATCAATACAGTAAATCAAAAAGTAACCATAAATAATAGCAAAAGTAATTTATCTGCTATATTTGTGAAAGTGCTACCCAAGACTTGCCCATATATTGGTCTATTTCAGAGGTTCCCAAACTTTGCCATTACAGTCCATGTTTAAGCATATCCATGCTTGAGCCCAGATGGTTCAATCAAATCAACTCCAGTAAACTCCAGTCCTCGAGTAACCACCAGAAGTTCATGTTTTGTGGGGGTCTTTAATGATTCACAGGTGAGATAATCTATGTTGTTGGGTCAGTAATTATCCCACCTGCTTCCACAGACAGAAATCCTCAAAACATGACCTGTTGGGAAAACTTGAGGATTGGGTTTGAGAACCATTGTTATATAAAATGACTGTACTAAACTTAAAGGAGAACAACAATGTTATTAATATTTATTACACTTTAAATTATGTTTCCTTTTTTGTTTTACAGGTTAAAGGATCCCTTGCCTTGAACATCATAGCTACAGTTGTCAGTGCGCTTGGAGTAATATTTACCTGTGTGGATTTCGCAATTAATTATTGGTCTCTTTTGGACTGTAGACATTATTACTGTGAACCTTTAATTGTAAGTGTTATTCAACACAGAAAATAGAATTAACTTCATTTTTTTTTTTTTTTTTGCTAAGGGTTAATGCAGCTATTTTAATGCTTGAATGGTAAATCATAGCAGGATGTGACCTCTCTCACTCAGGGGGAGATGTATGAACTAGTGAAAAGAGTGCAGAAGTGGAGCTGTGGAGAGGTTGCCCATGGCAACCAATCAGTTGCTACATATAATTTTATACAATGTACTTAGTAAATGTTACCTCAATGCTGATTGGTTGCCATGGGCAACTTAACCACTTGCACACTTCACTCTTTTCACTGCTTCATACATCCAGCCCTCAGCGTGTCAGGTGCACCATTTACACTTAAACTCGTCATGCTACCCTTAACCTCGTCATGTTGCCAGTATGGCCATATGCCCCAAAGAAACATGTTCAGTTTGTTTGTATCTGTCCATTAATACCCCTTTCACACCGCACAAATAACCCGGTTTATATATTGCCAGGTCGACACAGGTTGCTGTGCAGTATGAAATAGCCCAAGGATGAATTCCAGGGTGGCCTGGCCTGGTAATTTAACCCGGGTTATAAGAAGGGATAATCCCGGGTAATTACCGGATCAGGCGTAGTGTGAACGGGTTACCCAGATTGCAGCGACCCGGTACCCGTTCACTGCATAGGGAGAGTCGGTGCGGAGATGATGTCATCTCGCAGTCCTGCCTGCGCACCTGCCCCCAATGCCCGCCCCAGGATGGCATCCTGACCTGGCATATTGCCAGGTTAGGATTGCAGTGTGTAGGGTCCAATGCCAGGTCCCACGCGGGAAGCACCCGTTTCCAATTCCTGGGTGGGACCCGGCATTGCGATCTGAAAGCGGTATAACTTTCCAGGGGCTGATGCTGAGTTGGACGCGGTAGCTTCCATGTCTGCGTCTTTAGGTGTTTGGTTAACTACCTGCAACATTATGCAAATGCAACTGCAAAGTCATTCCCTCGTGTACATCCGTGCGTCCAAACAGGGCCGGCTCCAGGCATGTTCGAATAGAGCGGCCACGCGGGGCGCCACCCTTAATGGCACCGCCATATTCCTGCCTGGAGCCGAGCCAGCCTGCAGCCTGCCCCGCCCGATCCTGTTTGTGCGCGCTATGCGCGCTGTGCGGTGCCGGCGTCTGGCGCACAAACAGTTTAGGAAGAGTCCGCCCGTGCCCACAGCAGACTCCCCCCTCCCAGCAGCGCAGGTATTGTGTGGGCATTTCTGGATCGGGCACTGTGGGGGTCATATCTGGCACTGTGGGGGCATATCTGCACTGTGGGAGCATTTATGTATCTGGAACTGGGGGCATTTATGTATCTGGCACTGTGGGGGCATGTATGTATCTGGTACTATGGGGGCATTTATGTATCTGGAACTGCGGGGTCATTTATGTATTTGGCACTGGGGGCATTTATGTATCTGGCACTGTGGGGGCATATCTGCACTGTGGGGGCATTTATGTATCTGGCACTGTGGGGGCATTTATGTATCTGGCACTGTGGGGGCATATCTGGCACTGTGGGGGCATTTATGTATCTGGCACTGTGGGGGCATTTATGTATCTGGCACTGGGGCATTTATGTATCTGGCACTGTGGGGACATATCTGGCACTGTGTGGCCATTTATGTATCAGGGACTGCTGGGGGGCATGTCACGTGTAGCTGCCACTGCTGGGGGGCATGTTACGTGTAGCTGGCACTGCGGGGGGACATGTCACATGTAGCTGGCACGGCTGGGGAGCATATCATGTAGTGTTCCCGCTAGACGTCTGTGGCTAGGCAATGTGTCTCAGTGCTGTGCCTGGCGCAATGTGTCTCAGTGCTGTGCCTGGCGCAAAGTGTCTCAGTGCTGTGCCTGGCACAAAGTGTCTAACATGCTGTGCCTGGCGCAAAAGTGTCTAACGTGCTGTGCCTGGCGCAAAGTGTATATGAGGTTCTACCTGGTGCAATGTGTATTAGCTGCACTACTGTGTGGTGTAATGCGAATTGCCACTATTATGTGGCCACGCACCTTCCCCACGAAGTAACGCCCCTAAAATTTTTGCTGCGCGCCTTCGCGTGCACTGTCCGTGCTTTAGCGTGTAGGTATGGGAACAACAAGCATTACAGTATGTACATCATTTTGCCCTACCAACTTAAAAATGTGCCCTCCCTGTGATCAGCACCCAGCCCTAAAAAGTGAACACTATCATGTGTAGCTGGCACTGCTGGGGGGCATGTCATGTGTAGCTGGCACTGCTGGGGGGCATATCATCTCTATCTGGCACTGCACATTATGTATATCTGGCACTATACTGGAGACATTATGTGTATCTGACACTGTACTGGAGACATTATGTGTAAGGAACACTACTGTGGCTGTTATGTGTAAGGCTGCTAATTGTATGCGTAGAGGGGGTGTGAAAATATATTTATTTATAGTTTGATGATATGAAGTTGCGAGGCTACGCCCACTTTCCAGGAGGCCACGCCCACTTGCGCGCGTATGGGGGGGGCTTTTACATTTTCTTGCTCAGGGTGCTAGTAGGCCTGAAGCCGGCCCTGCGTCCAAATGTGCAAGTACTGAGATGCCCACTGGCACGTTCCGCAGACGCTGAAATACCAACTGGTGCACCATCAGTCACACCATCAAAATTTGCACCAGTCTTATGCCAGATGCAGTTTTTCCATTGAAGTATGGCATCCTGCGTGAATGGTTGAACTCAACCACTTTCAGCGACACTCTTGTGATACGCCAATTAGACGAACCATCTCTGTGAGTGTGCAAAGCCACCTCACTGTCACTGCCCAGGAAAGCCCACTACATTTTCAGTAAATTTCTGAGACCATTGGCGGGATGTAATGGCATCCGAGTTTGCCGGAGATACGGTATGCCGGCCGAACGCGGATGTTTTTTAAAGATACAGTCATTAACAAGGCAAACCATGCCTTGTAAATGGGTTCAGTATACCGACAGCGGGATCCAGGCCAAAGTATACCGACAGCGGGATCCAGGCCACCAGTATGCTGGCAGTGGGGCGAGCGCTAGAAAAGCGTCTTGCAGGCTCACTGCGATCGCCATACTGGGGGGCACATTGACTCACTGCGCTCGCCACAGGTTTTACAGAGAAAAGCCTGTGGCGCTGGTATTCCGGCAGCTGCATTTCACCGCTAGTCGGGATTCCGTCGTCAGCATTGTGGCCTTCGGGATCCTGACTAGTGGTACTGTAACCACTTCCCTTGTAAATGACTGTTGCTTTAAAAAAAAGTCTGAGTTCGGCTGGCATCCCACACCTCTGGCAAACTTGTACACCATTACATCCTGCTGCATGTGTCTCCCATGCACCTCAATTGGGTTTCAATACAAAGGTCGACAGTATCTAGGTCGACAGTCAATAGGTTGATAGCACAGGAGCATCACTGCCCCTGTTTACACCCAGTGCTTGGGGCCGCTAAATGGGGGCATGGCTTCAATGGAGGGGGCATAGCTTAGCAGGAGAGGTGAAGAATGGAGCTCACTGTTGTCCCTGTCACCTCCTGTGTCGTCCCCTCCAGTGTCAGTTCCAGTTTCTTGATTACAATTGCCATCTTCTTGCAGGTTTGATGGAAATCCAAAGATATGCCGGGAATTTCTTAACCAGTGTAAAATTCAATATGAATTACAGTCTGCTAGTTTCCCCTCTGCCCGGACAAGAACTGCCTACGTCAATTCACTTTCAGGACAGGCTCTGGAGTGGGCATACCCTTTGTGGGAGAGGGCTGATCCTATTCTTTCCTATTCTGAATTTGTATACGCTTTTTCGACAGAAGCCAGCAGAACCTCTTCAGCTTCTATGGAAATCCTATGCCTCTACCAGGGAACCCATTCAGTCAGTCAATACGTAATTCAGTTTCATACTCTCTCATCGGAACTGAACTGTAACAAAGAAGACACTTATCGCGGCCTTCTGGAATGCACTGTCTGATAAAATAAAGGATGATTTAACTATTCGGATAGCCCAGCAAAATTCAATGAATTGATATCCTTATGCAATAAACTGTATTTACAGTATAGAGAACGTAGTCTAGAGAAGTCTAAAGCCGAACATCCTAGAATTTGGTTCAAGCCACGCCCTAGGCAATCCTCTCCACCAACTGAAGAACCCATGCAGGTTAATCGTGCTCGGCTCTCCAACGAGGAATGTCAGAGGCATAGCCAGGGGAATCTCTGTATGTTTATACAGGAGAGGTTAAGCTAGGAGTATCCCTTGAATCACATTCTAGAAAGGAGTCAGTTCTGTCCACTTGTCTGGAAATGTCTTCTTCTTCTTCTTCAATTCACATCTCTGCACTACTTGATTCCGGAGCAGCAGAGAATTTAATCATCTCAGCTCTAGTTTAGCACTAAGGAATTCAGACAACCCATATGGATCGGGCTATTTTTGTTACCGCAGTAGATTGAAGTCATATTCCAGAAGGTATCATCACCCACCGTACCATTCCTCTTAGAATGAGGGTGGGGGCGTTACACTCGGAGGACATTTCCTTCCTAGTGATTCCCAAAGCCTCTTACAATATTATACATGGGTTTCCTTGGTTGCAAAAGCATAAACCACAGATCGATTGGCAGTCCATGGATGTACTCCTCTGGGGAGAATCTTGTTTTTAGGGTTGTCTATCATCTGCAACTGACCTTTTGACCTTTACCAATATGTGCAACTGACTTTTCTGTAATACCTCCAGCCTACCAGTCCTTTTCAGATGTCTTCAGTAAACGAGGAGCAGACTCTCTGCCCCCTCATAGGAAGTGGGACTGTCTGATCGATTTACTACCTGGTAAATCCACACCCAGGGGCCATATCTATCTCCTATTTCTACCTGAGATGCAGGCCATGTCCGAGTACATTCGAGAAAATTTTAATAAAGGCTTTTTTAGACCCTCCTCTTCACCTGCTGGTGCTGGATTCTTCTTTGTAAAGAAAAAGGATGGGGGACTACAGCCTTGTATTGACTATTGTAGGCGTCTATGAGATCACAGTCAAAAATCTATACCCACTTCCTCTGATTCCTGAGTTATTCGATCAGGTGAAGGGGGCTAGAGTTTTAACTAAGCTGGATCTGCAGGGAGCCTACATTTTAATTTGCATTCACTCTGGGGACGAACGGAAGATGGCCTTCAACACCCATGATGGGCATTACGAATATCTTGTAATGCCTTTTGGTCTGTGTAATACCCCGGCCATTTTTCAGAATTACGTTAACGAGTTATTCAGAGACCTACTTTACGAATGCCTCGTAGTTTACTTGGATGATATCCTAAACTTCTCTAAGGATCTGAAATCTCATCGAGTCCAAGTCAAGGAGGTATTAACCCACCTGAGGAATAACCAACTGTATTGCAAAGTGGAGTGCACACTACTCAATACACAAGGAATTTGTTTCCGATAGCCACCGCTCTCAGACAGTATACATACATAACAAGACTAAAACACACATGGGGAAGAGCAGCATGATAGGTACGTAGATACATGTGCCAGGTTGAATTGCAAATGGAATGGGCTAGGTGCCCATCGAATTTATTAGGGTAGTTGCTTGGGGGAAAAAACTGTTCCTGTGTCTGGCGGTTCTCACCAGTTGAGAGCCACACCACCTCCCTGATGGCAGCCTTCTGAACATGTCGTGAGCGGGGTGGGAGTGATCACTGATGATTCTTTCCGCCCGCTTAGTAACCCTTGCCCAATATATATCCTCAATCACCGGGAGATTTGTCCCTATGATTTTTCTGCTGCTCCCCACTATTCGCTGTAGTCTGTTTCTGTCATGAGTTGAGGCCGATCCAAACCCCACTATTATCGAGGTGCAGATAACGGATTATATAATAGCTGAGTAAAAGAGCACCAGGAGTTCCTACGGCAGTTTAAACTTCCTAAGTTGGTGTAAGAAGTGCAGCCTCTGCTGGGCTTTCCCCACAATGCAGTCGATGTTGGCCTTCCACTTCAGATCCCTAGCAATCGTGGAGCCTAAAAATCTAAAGGACTCAACTACCGCTACTGCACTGCCCGCAACTGTTAGTGGGGGGAGTGTAGGGGGATGCTTCCTGAAGTCTATGAACAGCTCAACCATCTTTGATGCATTTAACTGTAGATTGTTAGTGCTGCACCAGGTGACCATCCGATCTACCTCATTCCTGTAAGCAGTCTCCTCTCCCTCCATGATCAGGCCAATTAGCATGGTGTTATCTGCAAATTTAAGGAGTTTTACCGACATGTCCTTGGAGATGCAATAATTGGTGTAAAGAGAGAAGAGGAAGGTGGAAAGAACCCACCCCTGGGGGCGCCCGTGTTGGTTGACCTAACTCCCGAGGAGAATTTCCCCATCGTGACTCTCTGCTCCTGCTCCATTAGGAAGTTCAACATTCAGGAGCATAGCCTACCCAAGACACCTAGTCTGTGCATTTTCGATTGCAGCAAACCAGGAATGATAGTGTTGAATGCAGAGCTGAAGTCCATGAACAATATCCTTGTGTAACCCCCCGGTGAGTCCATGTGCTGCAAGAAGTGATGCAGACACAAATTCATGGCATCCTCTGCCGATCTATTACAGCTGTAGGCAAACTGGAGAGGATCAAGGAGGGGACCTACTGTGGACTTTAGATGGGTCAGTACCAGTCGTTCCAACGTCTTCATCACCACCGATGTTAGTGCTACCAGCTTGTAGTTGTTCAGGGTCACAGGAGCATCAATTTTCTTTGGCACTGGGATGATAGTCGAGCACTTGAAGCAGCCTGGCACCACTCCAGTACCGAGCAACTTGTTGAAGATAGCCATGAAGACTGGAGCCAGCTGTGCGGCGCAAGTTTTTAGAGCGGATGGAGATACACCATCAGGCCCCGATGCCTTCCTGGGCTTCAGTCTGCTGAAAAGCTTAGTGACTTCCGCAACATCCATGTGAGGAATGGGCACGACGCCTAGTGAGCACGAGGGAGCTTCCATCTCAGCATGAGGCGGGGTGTCATAGGGCTTCTCGAACCTGCAGTAGTAGTGGTTCAGGTCCTCCGCCAGCTTTTGGCTGGAGCCAGCGCAGGGGGTGGAGACCTTGTAGTTAGTGGCAGCCTTCAGGCCCTTCCATACCGGCCAAGGGTCATTTGCCGAGAAATTGGTCACAAGCTTGTCGGCTAGCGTTTTTTTGCTGCCCTTATCTCCTTGGATAGGGTATTCCTGGCCTGTCTGTAACTGAGTTTGTCCCCACTCCTGTGTTCCTCCTCCTTAGCCAGGCGTAGCTGCCTTAGGTTAGCAGTAAACCAAGGCTTGTTGTTTGCATAGAAATGTACATGTGAGGTACAGATGGAGCCATGCTTATCGTGGCTTTGTCTGCGACACAGTGCACCCGGCGAGGCGCACTTCCGGGAATGAATGGGACATACGTGCATCGTAGATACGCACGTGCCCCATTCAAAGTGAATGGAGCGTCTCTTTATGCTGGCTGGTGAGGCCAGGTGCAGTGCGCCCCCGACTGCAATGGCTCCATCTGTACCTTCCATTCCCTTCCTTGGCTGTATTATTTCTGGAACCGATTTGCAGATGGATCCAGCCAAAGTTCAAGCTATTCGCAATTGGTCCATGCCCTCTACTCTAAAAGGAATCCAACGCTTTTTAGGATTTGCCAACTTCTATGGGACATTTATCAAGAGTTACTCATCCATTGTGGCTCCCATCACTGCTCTAACGAGGAAAGGAGCAAATCCATCCTGTTGGCCATCTGAAGCAATAGAAGTTTTCACAATGCTAAAACAGGCCTTCATGTCAACACCCATCCTTCATCAACCTGATCTGAATTGTCCTTTTATGGTAGAGGTGGATGCATCCACAAAGGGGATTGGAGCTGTTTTGTCACAACTTTTTGAAAACAGGAGGGTTCATCCATGCGCATACTTCTCTTGGAGGTTCTCGGCCGCTCAGCGAAATTATGCTATCGGGGAACAAGAACTGTTAGTTATTAAACTTGCTTTTGACGAGTGGAGGTACTTCCTGGAAGGAGCTCTGCATTCAATTTCAGTATTTACTGATCATAAAAATCTTTTGTACTTGCACACTGCTCAATGTCTTAACCCACGACAAGCAAGATGGGCTCTTTTCTTTACACGCTTTAATTTCAAGCTTTCTTATCAGCCAGGTCCATTAAACAAAAAGGCAGATACTCTCTCCCATGCGCTAAGTTCCGATGAAACCACTGATCTCACGGAAAAACAACCCATTATGGACCTTACTTCTTTTCTAGCAACCCGAATCTCTCCACCTGTTCCACCAGGAAAGACCTTCGTAGCTCTGGAGCTTTGGAAGAAATTACTCATGTGGGCTCATAATTCACCTTTCATGGGTCATGCTGGAAGACTTAAAACTCTTAAATTCATTCAACGCTCCTACAGGTGGCCTTAGCTGAAAGAGGACGTTCAACATTTCATAACCGCATGTCCAAAATGCGCTCAGCACAAGAGCCCTAAAGGTTCACCTCAAGGACTTTTACATCCGTTACCTATACCAACGCAACCATAGACTCATGTTTCAATGGATTTCGTTACAGACTTGCCACCCTCGAAAGGCTGAAACACCATTTGGGTCATAGTCGACCGCTTCTCAAAAATGGCACACTTCATTCCTTTGGCAGGAGTTCCATCAGCACTTCAACTGCCAAAATTGTTAATCTCAGAAATTTCAAGTTGCATTGGTTACCATCAGAAATTGTTTCTGACTGTGGTCCACAATTCGCTGCCAAATTCTGGAGATCCCTCTGTTCTTCTCTGGGCATTAAATTGAACTTCTCCTCTGCTTACCACCCCCAGTCAGATGGACAAACAGAAAGAGTGAACCAGGACTTAGAGAATTTTCGACGGTTATTCATGCCCTCCTCCCAAGAAGATTGGCTAGACTTCCTCCCATTGGCAGAACTTGCCCATAATAATCTCTTTCATACAGCTTCCAGAACAACACCTCTCTTTAATAACTATGGATTTCATCCCCGAGTCCTGGAGTTTCAAGCTCTACCAGCTCTTGAGGTTTCTGCTGTGGACCAGGCACTCCGTCGATTTTCTGAGATTTGGAGGCAGGTGCGTTAAACCCGAATCAAGTCATCCACACAATACGAGGCTTAAAAGATAAAAGGCGGAGTGCAGTTCCTAGTCTCAAAGTGGGGGATCAAGTTTGGATTTCTACTCACAACTTACAACTTAGAGTTCCTTCTAAGAAGTTTGCTCCCAGAATTATCGGTCCTTTTCCCATTGATAAGGTATTGAATTCCATGGCTTACAAGGTAAAGTTACTGCCTTATTTAAGGATTCTCAGCGCTTTTCATATCTCTCTTTTAAAACCATTAGTGCTCAATAATTTTGGGCAGCCCTACCTAAACAAAGTACAAACTCTTCAAGGAGAGGAGTTTGAGGTCAAGAAAATTCTTGATTCCTGCAGAAGGTATGGTCGCCTCCAGTACTTTATAGACTGGAAAGGATACAATCTGGAGGAAAGATACTGGGTGTTTTCCAAGCATCCCACTACGGTTCAGGGGTGTCTGTAGTCCACCCTAAAAGGTGGGAGTACTGTTAGAATTCGGAGGCTTACCTCTTGTGGCGGGGTCCGGGGCCTGCTCATCCAATGGCTGGCAGTGCTGCAGCGGTGGAGGTCAGCTGGGGCCGCTAGTGTGGTGCAGCGGCTTTGGCGCTGGTGGCTGTGCGGCTGCTTCAGTGCTGGGGGCCGCTATGTTGCAGACCAGTTCTCGGTGAGCCAATGAAAGTTGGTTTCTTGTTCTCTCAGCCAATCGCAGGCAGGTTCCTCTTGTAAAAGGGGCTCGTTCAGCCTTAAGCCTTACCAGTGCTTTATGATACTGCCTTAGTGCAGGTGCTCCAGCTCTGAACTCCCCCATAGAATTTTCTTGTGGTTATTATAGCATTTCAGGGAATCTTCTGCTCCACGAACCTGTCACGGCAGTTACCTTCAGGTGCACAGCCGCTAGTGGTTACTCCAGTCCCACTGACCGCGGCTCCCCACCTCCGAATAAAAGCTCCTTAACTGTAGCGGGAACCCCAGGTTCTGATTGTGCCTTTCAGACACGTTTAGCAAGCATTCACCATTCCAGTATTCATTCTTCAGTGTTCTCCAGTCATGTAATTTGAGCTTCCATTATTCAAGTCTTCAAGTCTCCGGTGTCCTTCAGCCACGTTTAACAAGCATCCATCGTTCCAGTCTTCATTCTTCAGTGTTCTACAGTCTCGTCATTTGAGCTTCCATTATTCAAGTCTTCAAGTCTTCAGTGTTCACTAACCTCGTGTATCAAGCATCCATTATCCAAGTCTTCATTCTTCAGAGTTCTTCAGTCTCATTGAATAAACATTATTTCTTCATTCTTTATGTCTTCAATCTTCAGTACTCCCTGTCCACGCTGCACAAGCATTTATTCTTAGTCTTCAAGCTTTATTCTTTAAGTTTTATTCCAAAAATCTGAAAAAAACCCTAGAGCAGGCATGTCCAAACTGCGGCCCTCCAGCTGTTGAGAAACTACACATCCCAGCATGCCCTGACACAGCTTTAGCATTCTCTGACAGCAAAACTGTGTCAGGGCATGCTGGGATATGTAGTTTCCCAACAGCTGGAGGGCCGCAGTTTGGACATGCATGCCCTAGAGGTAAAATCAGAAAAATAAACAGTTTTAAAGGAAGGAGGTTGACCAGGAAAGGGTTTGTCACAAAGTCAAATGGAGTGAAAAATGTGCAGGAGGAGAGGGTGGTCCATAGTGTCAAAAGCTGTAGAGAGGTTGCAGAGAGATCCAGGAGAATGAAGAAAGCTTGCAGAGAGGTCCAGGAAAATTGCCGAGAGATGCAGGAGGATGACCAAGGAATAAGTGAGATGAAGAAGTGAGATGATCAATCTCTGCAGAGGGGAGGGGACAGAAGCAGTGGTGGCTCCAGAGGTGGGGCTGCAGCACACTCAAAGATTCAAATAGAGGAGCCACACCAACTGCCACCCCCTAACACTGCCAGACACTGCTGGCCAGACTCACTGCCAGTTGGTGAGTCTCCCCTTTTCCATTTTGGAATGAAGCCATATTAGAAGTAGAAAGGGAGGGAGAGAGTTGCAAGTTGGCTTTAACTGTCATACAGTTATTAAAGTTGAAAAAAGTTGAAAAAACATAGATCCATTTGGTTGAAGCATTAAAATAGACATTGCTTTGATACGGATAAAGGCAACAAAACTATACTCATGGTCTTTCTTCAATTTGCCGTTGATAACTCCATGACTTCTGTATAAACTATACTGTAGTTGTATTATTATTATTATTATTATTATTATTACTATTAGTCCCCACCTTACTGAAGCTTACAATCTAAAATTCTTAAACACTCAAGCAGACACAAAAACTAGGGTCCAACAAATTGCTTTCCTTTATGTTTCTGATCTGTGGGAGGAAATGACAAGAATATACAAACTCCACACAGATAATTAATAACCCATTCAAAATTGACCCTTAGCCGCAGTGCTGTTTTACCTACTGTGCCACCATATTGGCTCCTCTATTTCAAATTTTTCGTCAAAATAAACTGTTTGTCTAACCTTTATTCATGTCGAAAGAAACCTTTTAGTTCCCTGTATTAACCACTTAACTGGTGATTATTATTATTATTATTATTATTATTATTATAAACATGTTTTTGACTTAATTACATAAAAAAATAAGTTTAGATGTCATTTTTCAAAAAAATTATTTTTTTATGTAATTAAGTCAAAAACATGTTTACATTTTTTAATAAACAAAATATGCCTAGATCTGTCTAGTTGCACCGCAGTAACCATACGTTCCACTCCCCATTGTAACATTACCCCTACCCAAACTTCCCCCGTTGGTGGCTTGATGATAACTGCACTGCTAGCTGTACAGTACATACTGTATTAACATTTGTAAACAAAATTCTACAAAAATTCTACATTTGAATACAATTATGTTAAAGCTCAATGGAGATAGATTGAGCCAAACATAGGAAATTATCATTTGAGATAAATAATACATTGTTTCTATCAATCATGAATTTCTTGACAAGTGGATGATGACATATACATATCTGCAGGGTCGGATTAAGGTTGGTGGGGGCCTAACTACTAAAATAGTTGAAAGACACCCCTGAGCACCCCCTACCCCCCCCCCCCACGCCCAAGACAGACAGACAAACACACACACACACACACACACACACACACACACACACACACACACCTACCTCTCTACCTTGCAAGCAGCTGGCTCACACTCAGTGTCTCCTGGGATTTCAATGCAGTATCCCGTGAGACTAACTACTGTCTGTACACTGAAGTTACTGTTATACCCCTTTCAGACCACCACCTACTGTATGAACACATAAGCATGCATAACCCATGTTCAGGTGCGATCTGAAAGGTGCAAGGGTTGAAATACCTTTCAACCCTGGTCGTGAGCAGGGTTGCACACGTGTTCAACCCGGCTCACTGTGCGGTGTGAACGGGAGCCAGGTTGATGCGACCCATTTCCCATTCACTCTCTGTGTACGGGCGGCGTATGGACATCATGTGATCTCCAAGAGCTGCCCCCACCATGTCACCACTGATGTCACCAATCCGGCAATATGCCGGGTTGCAGTCAGCGGTGGCAGGGCGCTTGAGGCGGGTCACACACTGAGAGCTCCCGTGTCAGGCTCCTGTGTGCGACCTGCCTCAGGCGGTCTGAAAGGGGTATTAACAGTGGTGCAAGTAGAAAAAATGTCTTACGGGTACTGTGCAAAAAAATGGGTGTGGCCAAATGCCACATGGGGTGTGGCCAATGAAAATGGGGGCGTGATACACATATGGGGGAGGGGCAGATACACGTATGACCCCAATAGTGTCAGATACACGTTGCCCCACAGTGCCAGATATACATTGCCCCACAGTGCCAGATACACATTGCCCCACAGTGCCAGATACACAAATGTCCCCAGAGTGCCAGATACACAAATGTCCCCAGAGTGTCAGATACACATTGCCTCACAGTGCCAGATACACATTGCCCCACAGTGCCAGATGCACATTGCCCCACAGTGCCAGATACACATTGCCCCACAGTGCCAGATACACATTGCCCCACAGTGCCAGATACACAAATGTCCCCAGAGTGCCAGATACACATTGCCCCACCGTGCCAGATACACATTGCCCCACAGTGCCAGATACAGAAATGCCCCCAGAGTGCCATACATTGCCTCACAGTGTCAGATACACATTGCCCCACAGTGCCAGATACACAAATGCCCCCACTGTGTCAGATATACATTGCCCCCCGTGCCAGATACAGAAATGCCCCTACAGTGCCAGATATGCCCCCAGTGCCAGATATCCCCCAGTGCCAGGTATACATGCCCCCCTGTGCCAGATATCCCCCAGTGCCAGGTATATATGCCCCCCTGTGCCAGATATGCCCCCAGTGCCAGGTATACATGCCCCCCTGTGCCAGATATCCCCCAGTGCCAGGTATATATACCCCCCCTGTGCCAGATATGCCCCCAGTGCCAGATATCCCCCAGTGCCAGGTATAACATGCCCCCCCAGTGCCAGATATCCACCAGTGCCAGGTATAACATGCCCCCCTGTGCCAGATATCCCCCAGTGCCTGGTATAACATGCCCCCCTGTGCCAGATATCCCCCAGTGCCAGGTATAACATGCCCCCCTGTGCCAGATATCCCCCAGTGCCAGGTATATATGCCCCCCTGTGCCAGATATGCTCCCAGTGCCAGGTATAACATGCCCCCCCCAGTGCCAGGTAAACATGCCCCCTCCCCTACTCACCGCTGCCGCTGCCGTCCTGTCTGTCATGTGAGGGAAGGAGAGCGCAGCCTGCGCCTCTTGTTCCCCTCAGTCTCCGGCGGGTGTCTCAGTTTAATTCAGCGCCGATCCGTGAGCCAATCAGAGCTCGCGGGTGCGAGCTCTGATTGGCTCACGGATCGGCGCTGAAGTAAACTGAGACACCCACCGGAGACTGAGGGGAACGAGAGGCGCAGGCTGCGCTCTCCTTCACTCACATCAGCGGCGGGGACGGCGGGTGCGGCGTGTGCGGCGGGGACGGCGGGTGCGGCGTGGAGCAGGGGAGGGAGGGAAGGAAGAGGAGCGGCGGCCCGTCGGTGTGGGTACGGCGTACCCACGGCTAAATTCTTACGGGTACGCCGTACCCACCCGTACCCGCCCACTTGCACCACTGGGTATTAATAACCAGCTGAGCCACTGGAGGTGGACTACTCCACTGCAAACAGCTGTCTATTGGGGCCCCTAATGTATGGGAGCCCTGAGATGACCTCCCCTATCGCCCCTCCCTTAATCCAGCCCTGCATATCTGTAAAGTGCATGGTACTGGCATGTGCAAAGCAGAGTTTAAATAGATCTGCTGTAGCATATGCGGTTGTAATAGGGCAACTGTTATTATTAAAAAGTCACCAGGTTTGTGGGACATTCAAAAATATGGCAACACGCAGTGAGTCACTTCTATATACTGTATGTTTTGTTTTGGCATAGAGACAGCTGTTCTAACATCTAGTGTAAATCCATGTATTATGTGCATAATACCTCTTTCACATACATTTTTCTACTCCACTTTAACATGTGATTTTGTGTTCACAGCATGGAGGAAATATTGTTCGTTCATTTTTTATCATTACATATCTGCTGCTATTCAGCATTTCAATATCCATCTCTGTATTTGGGTGCAAGGCTCTGAATCATCCATCATCAAATGCTCCTCAGGTAAGCGAGTTTACTGGAATACCACCAAATATTATATTCATGAGAAGTGCCATAACCAGACATTTTAGCGCTGTGTGCAAGAAACGGCATTGCCCTCCTCCCTTATGTAAAATAAGGGCAGTGCACGCCGCAAAAAATATATAGGGGTGTGGCTTCATGGGGAATGGGTGTGGCCACAAAATACTACCAATTCTTATTACGGTGCACAGTAGTCTCCATTATTCAAATTATGCCGAACAGTAGCGTCACTACACCAGGTAGAGCCCCCTTTTACACATTACGGCAGACAGCGTCCTCTTTTTACACATTATGGCAGCCAGTCCCCCATTTTACACATTACGGCAGACAGCGTCCCCCTTATTACACATTACGGCAGACAGCGTCCCCCTTATTACACATTACGGCAGACAGCGTCCTCTTTTTACACAATATGGCAGACAGCGTCACCTTTTTACACATTATGGCAGCCAGTCCCCCATTTTACACATTACGGCAGACAGCGTACCCCTTATTACACATTACGGCAGACAGCATCCCCCTTTTTACACATTACGTCAGACAGTGTCCCCTATTCACATATTACGTTAGCCAGGGGTTAAAGTGGGGGGGGGGGGAGAACAAGGTGGAACTGAGTTCCACCACCTGTAATGGTAGGGGGAACTAGTTTCACCACCTCCATTGCCCTGCACAGTGATTCCAACAGGAAAGCCAGCCGCATCACCTACGTCAATCAACAGTGCAGGGGGCGCTAGTGTTACTAATGAGCTGCAGCCACCTCCCCCTTCCTCAGGTCCTGGTGGCTCCATTGTCCTCCTCCATCTACAGTCCACCCCTACTCACACACACTGTGTAAGTTGGACAGCATTCATCACTTCCTTAGGTCCCAGTGGCTTCCTTTTCTGACACAGGCGTATGTGAGGTCTTACTGTCAGCACTGCTGAAGTGAAGAAGGGCCATGAGGAGGAGCAGGCTCTGTGCATCTTGAAGACAAGATGAGAGGGGGCTGGAGGGACAAGAGAGGTGGAGAATCTGCTGGAGGGACACAGGTGGTGAACTGTTGGAGTGACAGAGGCAGAGATGTGCATAAGGGGCACTACTGTGGGCATTATGTGTATAAGCGGCACTACTGTGGTCATTATGTATAAGAGGCACTACAACTGTGGGCATTATATGTAAGGGGCACTACTACTGTTGGAATTGTGTATAAGGAGCACTACTGTGGGCATTGTAAATAAGGGGCACTACTCTGTGGCATAACGTATATAAAGATGATCATTGTGTAGTGCAACGTGAATAAAGGGCACTACTGAGTGATATAACCATAATAAGGGGCATTAATGTGGTGTAATATGAATCTGGGGCACTACGTGTGGTGTAATGTTAATTAGGTTGTGCTACTGTGTGGTGTAATTTGAAGTGGGGGTACTATTGTGTGACCACACTGCTTCTTTGTGAGATCAATGTCCTTTCACAAGGTATGGGAACTAGGGCACTAATTTATATTTTGCAGGGGGTTGCCAAAAACACTAGCACTAACCTTGGCTCTACTTAGTGTGAGGGGGGTAGGTGGCGGGTAAGTGGCGGGGTAAATGAGTTCCACCACATCTCCAGCACCACTTTAAGCCCTGACGTCAGCAGAGTCCCCCTTTTTACACATTACGGCAGCCAGTTCCCCGTTTTACACATTGCGGCAGACAGCGTCCCCCTTATTACACATTACGGCAGGATAGATACTGTATTAGATAGACAGACAGACAGACAGAATAGTTGATACTTACCATTTCCCCACTGCTCAGGCAGTCAGGCTCCTCGGTACTGGCAGCTCCGGAGGCAGAGGGGACTCTGGAGCCACAGCAGCGCAGTGTAATTGGTGGAGGAGCCGCTGTAGCTGTCCCTCTCCTTCCGCATTGACTGGCTGCCGCTGTGAATGCTAGGATGAGGGAAGCGCATACCAGCATACACAGCGGCGGCGGCCAGCCTATGTGGAAGGAAAGGGACAGCTGTAGGACCTGATCACTGTGCTGCTGATTTTGCTGTCCTGCGATCCGATAGTAGCCGCCCAGGGGGAGTATAAATTTGTCCCATGCAAGTGTGCAATCGTATGTGTACGCCGAGCTACAAATGTCCCTCAGCCAGCGGACAGTTGTAAATCCGTTTGCACCTCACTCACCATTGAATGATTTTTCCAGTGTGTGCAGTTCGTGCGCAGCCCAGGAATTACTCCTACAGTGCAAAAAGAACAGGCTGATCGGGTCCAGAACTGACACCCTCCCAGAAAACGCTTCTTTATATATAAATACTGTAATCCTTTAGCCAGCCATAGACTGGACAGGTACCCTCCCAATTGCCAGTCGGATGCTGCATAGACATGCAGTATGGTGCACGGCATCCTTGGAAATGCCTTCCACGTGTTGTGCGGGCACTGCATCAATATGTCATATGAGTCACTGACACCTCCCATCCCCATTTTCCAGTCACAGAGTATGATGCATATAGACCAGCGGTGGCCAACCTGTGGCTCTTGAGCCGCATGTGGCTCTTTCTTTATTCAAATGTGGCTCCCAACACTCTAAATCATGTGACCACAACAGAAGTGGCTCCCAACACTCTAAATCATGTGACCACAACAGATACAGAAACTGCTGCACTCCAGCCAGACACACAGCAGCACTACAGGGACTGAAAACTGAAGGAGTCAGATACTAGAGGTGAGACACCCACAAGCAAACAGAGGTTAGGTACTGCTGCAATGGCACGAGTTGATGGGGGGGGGGCTGTAGTGATACATGAGGGTGGGCTAGAATGATACATGGCAGAGCTGGCTGGAGAGACACAGGAGGGTCCTGGCAGGAGTGACGTGGAAGGGTGCTGGAAGTAGTGACACATGGGAGATATGGCTGGAGTGACATAGGAGGGTGGTAGCAGGAGTGACACATGGGAGAGCTGGCTGGAGTGACACAGCAGGGTCTTGGCAGTAGTGACACATGGGAGAGCTGGCAGGTGTGACATAGGAGGGTGCTAGCAGGAGTGACACATGGGAGATATGGCTGGAGTGACATAGGAGGGTGGTAGCTGGAGTGACACATGGGAGAGCTGGCTGGTTTGACACAGCAGGGTCTTGGCAGCAGTGACACATGGGGGAGCTGGCTGGTGTGACACAGCAGGGTCTTGGCAGGAGTGACACATGGGAGAGCTGGCTGGTGTGACACAGCAGGGTCTTGGCAGTAGTGACACATGGGAGAGCTGGCTGGAGTGACACAGCAGGGTCTTGGCAGTAGTGACACATGGGAAAGCTGGCTGGAGTGACACAGCAGGGTCTTGGCAGTAGTGACACATGGGAGAGCTGGCTGGAGTGACACGGGGGAGCTGGCTGGAGTGACATAGGAGGGTGCTAGCTGGAGTGACACATGGGAGATATGGCTGGAGTGACATAGGAGGGTGGTAGCTGGAGTGACACATGGGAGAGCTGGCTGGTTTGACACAGCAGGGTCTTGGCAGCAGTGACACATGGGAGAGCTGGCTAGAGTGACACAGCAGGGTCTTGGCAGTAGTGACACATGGGAGACCTTTCTGGAGTGACACAGCAGGGTCTTGGTAGTAGTGACACATGGGAGAGCTGGCTGGAGTGACACGGGGGAGCTGGCTGGAGTGACATAGGAGGGTGCTAGCAGGAGTGACACGGGGGAGCTGGCTGGAGTGACATAGGAGGGTGCTAGCAGGAGTGACACATGGGGGAGCTGGCTGGAGTGACAGGAGGGTGTTGGCTGGACTGACACATGGGAGAGCTGGCTGGAGTGACAGGAGGGTGTTGGCTGGAGTAACACATGGGGGAGCTGGAAGTAGTGACACATGGGAGAGCTGGCTGGAGTGACACATGGGAGAGCTGGCTGGAGTGACACAGCAGGGTCTTGGCAGTAGTGACACATGGGAGAGCTGGCTGGAGTGACACGGGGGAGCTGGCTGGAGTGACATAGGAGGGTGCTAGCAGGAGTGACACATGGGGGAGCTGGCTGGAGTGACAGGAGGGTGTTGGCTGGAGTGACACATGGGGGAGCTGGCTGGAGTGACAGGAGGGTGTTGGCTGGAGTAACACATGGGGGAGCTGAAGTTTATTATGTGAATCTGGCTTTTTCAATTATTTTTTGCGAAACTGGCTTTTTCAATGGATCTGGCTTTAAAAAATGTATTTTATGTTGTTCTGGCTTTTTCAATGTATTTTATACCAGGGGTGTGGTCTAGCAGGCACAAGGCCACATTCCATTTTTGCATGCATGCCATCGGCTCGATGCCGGCTCTTTCACGTACCTAACAAGGTTTTTTGGCTCTTTGTCACTGACTGGTTGGCCACCCCTGATATAGACAAACAATTATTGTCAGCCAGCATTAATTACTAGTCTCATTACCACACCTTAAATTAATAGGCCCCACAATGACTCCACTATAATATGAAATAGTCCTCACTATCAAATATATGTCTCCCACAGTCATTACACCAATGCATTAATAGCCCACATCCACCATTAAATGATTATAGCTCTCCCAACTATAAAATTAATAGTGCATGCCACCACCAAGTTTGCACTGAGTACCTCCTAGCTAAAATTACCTTTTTCCATATAGTGTTGTATATTGTAGGAGCAAACTCTTCATTCTTCCTCCCTTTCTCTCTGTGTGCACCACGTCAGGACATTCTGAACAACTTTAACCCCCCCCTAAGTGTGCTCCTGTTAACGCTAGTCACAGAGCATACAGTCATTGATTGACAGGGGCAATATTGACATTAGCAATAAGTTGGTTGCTAGGGCAGATATTTATTTATAACTGTCTACAGATGTGTCCTTTTGCACACTGCTCATGGAATAGTGGGGCGTATGTTATGCACTTCTATGGGAACCTATGAAGTCTATGGGAGCTGGCTAGTGATGCATACAAAATGAAGCGCTGTGTATGTATTGCAGTCCAACTACAGAATGCTGCTATATACACCAACAATGTAGCAAGACACATCTGTATGTGTATGTATTAGAGATGTGCCCCGGAAATTTTTCGGGTTTTGTGTTTTGGTTTTGGATTCGGTTCCGCGGCCGTGTTTTGTATTCGGACGCGTTTTGGCAAAACCTCCCTGAAAATTTTTTGTCGGATTCGGGTGTGTTTTGGATTCGGATGTTTTTAAAAAACAACAACCTCAAAAACAGCTTAAATCATAGAATTTGGGGGTCATTTTGATCCTATAGTATTATTAACCTCAATAACCATAATTTCCACTCATTTCCAGTCTATTCTGAACACCTCCCACCTCACAATACTATTTTTAGTCCTAAAATTTGCACCAAGGTCGCTGGATGACTAAGCAAAGTGACCCAAGAGGGCGGCACAAACACCTGTCCCATCTAGGAGTGGCACTGCAGTGTCAGACAGGATGGCACTTCAAAAAAATAGTCCCCAAACAGCACATGATGCAAAGAAAAGAGAAAAAGAGGTGCACTGTGGTCGCTGGACGGCTAAGCTAAGCGACACAAACACCTCAATATCACAGGAATTATTCGTTCTAATCAATAGTATTATTGGTCCAAATCACTGGAAGAAAATGACAAAATCACTGGAATTATTAGTTCTAATCAATGGTATTATTGGTCCAAATCACTGGAAGAAAATGACAAAATCACTGGAATTATTCGTTCTAATCAATGGTATTATTGGTCCAAATCATTGGAAGAAAATGACAAAATCACTGGAATTATTCGTTCTAATCAATGGTATTATTGGTCCAAATCACTGGAAGAAATGACAAAATCACTGGAATTATTCGTTCTAATCAATGGTATTATTGGTCCAAATCACTGGAAGAAAATGACAAAATCACTGGAATTATTCGTTCTAATCAATGGTATTATTGGTCCAAATCACTGGAAGAAAATGGAATGGATGGATACTTGCAGTGACACAGAGCTGCAAGATACAGCAATGGCTTACTGTACACAACTATATACTGTTGGGTCACCAAAATGCTGCACTGTAATACTATATATACTGCTCACAAAAATGCAGCACAGATATGGAATGGATACTTGCAGTGACACAGAGCTGCAAGATACAGCAATGGCCTACTGTACACAACTATATACTGTTGGGTCACCAAAATGCTGCACTGTAATACTATATATACTGCTCACAAAAATGCTACACAGATATGGAATGGATACTTGCAGTGACATAGAGCTGCAAGATACAGCAATGGCCTACTGTACAGGGGCGTCAGAACGTTTTTTGGTTGGGGGGCCAAGATGAAATCTCAGTTTGGCGCCCCTAGCTCCTGGCCACCTTAGACAGGTATCTTGAACCTGTATGGAACTCTATGGAACAGCTGGGAGTGGCCCCTTGTACACTTTACACCTGATAGAGCACCTTATACACATTATGCCAAGTAGAGCCCATTACACACATTATGCCAGGTAGAGCCCATTATACACATTACGCCTGGTAGAGCCGCTTGTACACATTACACCTAGTAGAGCCATTTGTACATATTACTCCTGGTAGAGTCCCTATACACACTACGCCTGGTAGAGACCATTATACACATTACGCCTGGTAGAGCCCATTACACGTTACACATTACGCCTGGTAGAGCCCATTACACAATGCACCTGGTAGAGCCCCTATACACATTATGCCTGGTAAAGCCCATTATACACATTACGCCTGCTAGAGCCCATAACACATGTTACACATTACGCCTGGTAGAGCCCATTTCACGTTACACATTATGCCTGGTAGAGCCCATTACACATTACAGGAAAATATAGGTTTAACTGCGCACTGAGTCCCTTCTTGCTCTGCCTAATTCTCCCAGAGGAAGGTATCACTCTCAAATTCTCCCAGAGGAAGGTATCACTCTCAAACCCGACCGGCGCACGGGGGGCGGCTGTAGCAAGACGCACCACGGGCAGCCGGGGTGAGAGAGGAGAGGCCAGTCTGGAAAAGCTCTTCTGTCTATCCCCTCTATGCTGTTTTAACTGAGTTTATCCACACCGTGAAGACCCCAAGCACTTCACCGCAGCGCTAATACAAAGTTACCTGTGTGCTAAAAAGACTTTAACTAGACTTGTGATACAACCTATATTCAGGACCCCACAATAAGAAAGAGAGACTGTGAGGCACGTTTTCACGGACATTTATCAACGAACTTAATCAATCAAATAAAAAAGCACAGTGCTTAAAATAAATTTATTTATTACTATCTTTTCCATCATTTATTCGGTACATTATATATTCTGTATAGATCACCTGCAAGGGATACATTTGAATTTCACATTTACCCATTAAGGTGAAAAGGATATAATTTAAACGGAGCATACACATAGCGTTTCAGACAATCATTGCATATTTAATCAAGCTGGTAGCCCACTACAATCATCAGGATTGAGCGCAGCATATTATTCTGTATTATTTGCCATTACACATTACGCCTGGTAGAGCCCATTTCACATGTTACACATTACGCCTGGTAGAGCCCATTACACATTAAGCCTGGTAGAGCCCATTTCACATGTTAAACAACACGACTGGTAGAGCCCATTACACATGTTACACATTACGCCTGGTAGAGTCCATTTCACATGTTACACATTACACCTGGTAGAGCCTATTACACATGTTACACACTACACGTTACACATTACGCCTGGTAGAGCCCATTACACATGTTACACAATACACCTGGTAGAGCCCATTTCACATGTTACACATTACACCTGGTAGAGCCCATTTCACATTACGACTGGTAGAGCCCATTACATGTTACACATTACGTCTGGTAGAGCCCATTACACATGTTACACATTACACCTGGTAGAGCCCATTACACATGTTACACACTACACATTACGCCTGGTAGAGCCCATTACACATGTTACACAATACGCCTGGTAGAGCCCATAATATACAGATATAGAGTGCCTCCAGCTCCTCATTGCTCCTCTCCCTACTGTTTCACCACAGCCAGCAGCTATGCTGCTGCTTACCTCTACGGTCACGGGGAGCACGTCTTCGCAGAGCGCAGACACTGCAGGTTTACGAGGTGGGGGGGTGGAGCACACGGGGAAGCAAAGCCAGATTTAGGCCATGGGGGCCCGGGGAACTTCTGACAGTAGGACCCCTAATAAAGAGCAGGCAGATGAAATCTATCAATATATAGCTCAAAAAAATAAATAATATATATATATATATACACATATATACATACATACATACATACATACATACATACAGTATGCGTTCAGGATCCCGGCAGCTGTAATACCGACACCGGAGACCCACCAGCTGCAATACCGATGCCGGAATCCCGAAGAGATCAGGATCCAGACGAAGATATCCCGACAGCCAGAATTCTGAAGGTAAGTATGAACTGCCGGGTTAGGTTTAGTGAGTGTGCTGGAGCGGGTGTTAAGTTCAGGCACACTCCGGGGGGGGGGGGGGGGGGGGGGGGTGTAGGGTTAGGCTGCGGGGTGGAGGAGGTTAGTGTTAACCTGCAGAAAAGGGGGGTTACGGTTAGGCACTAAGGGGGGGAAGATTGGGTTTAGGCTGCGGGAAGGGGGGGGGGGGGCGGTGGTTAGGGTTAGCCACCAATATGGGAGGTTAGGGTTAGGCTGTGGACATGGAGGGTTAGGGGGTATGGGAGGGTGGTTAGGGTACTCTGCGCACCCTTGTCTGCAATGCCATGATTGGGATGCTGGCGTCAGTATACTGACTGCCGGCTTTTCATACTGAACCTATATGATATATATATATATATATATATATATATATATATATATATATACATATAGATACAGAAAAATCGGTGGCACTCACAGACTGAAACAGTAGCCTACTGTTTCAGTCTGTGAGTGCCGCCGATTTTTCTGTATCTATTGATGACGTGGAAGGCACCCAGCATGCTGTTATCTTGAATCGT